>NC_054388.1:19053656-19353656 GCF_017654675.1 Xenopus laevis | reverse complement strand
GCTAACATAGCAATTCGGCAGGTTTAAGGTGGCGAAGCGTCGAAGGCAAAGTTTTTTAAAGAGACAGTACTTTGATTTTAGAATGGTCGAATATTCAAAGTTTTTTCAATTTGAATCAAAGTCGAATTTGGCCTATTCGCTGGTCGAAGTACCCAAAAAATTACTTCGATATTCAACATTTTTGAATTCGAAAATTCACTTAGACCCTTAGTAAATGGGCCCCTTTATGTCAAAATAATTTCCTGAACTTACTGGAAAGTGGCAAAATTAATATTAAGGACACATTTATAAAGGTGTGTTAAAGGTTTTACACCAAAAACCAGTGGAATAAGTAGTGCAGAGTGATGAGAGAAATTTTCCGCCAGGCATGGATTTGCGGCAAATTTCCCCCACAACAAAAAAGTCACCAAGACAAGATTGTCGTCTAGACATTAAAGCCGCCATATGAAGAAACATCCATTGAATTTAAAGCATTTGGACAAAAAGTTGGTGAGACAAAAAAGTCGCCACAATAAAAATACCCATTGAGGGTCATTTATTAACACTGGGCAAATTTGCTCATGGGCAGTAACCCATGGCAACCAATCAAATTGCTGCATTCATTATTTTTCTTACAGTTTGCTTTAAAAAGCTAATCACTAGTTGGTTGCTATTGGCAACTGCTAATGGCCAAATGAGCCCCGATGACTTTAATCCATTTGGAGTGAAAAAAAAATGTTGCCGCCCATTGACTTATATGCGTTTTGCACTGAAGTCATTCAAAAAGAAAAAATTCAAAAGATTCACTCATCACTAGTGGTGCAAATAAATTGTAATCAACTGTGTCCCATTAAATTCAATGAAGAGTATTTCCCAGCACTGTGCTGCTTGCTGAGCTAGAGATAACAAAACTTTGGGAAATACCCCATGCCATTGCCCTAAGAAGACACCAGGGTTCCACACGTCCTCAAAAAATCTAAAAGTTTGCACATGACAATATTATAACCTGACATGATTTTTAAAGGACATTGGGGCAAATTTACTTACCTTTGAAGTTGTGGCCAACGTTTGCTTTGCCACACTTCACCAGGGCACCGCTAATTCACTAAAATCCAAAGTTGCGCTCAGGGAGGCGAAAGGTAGTGAAGTTGCGCTAGCAGTAATTCGTCAAGCAAAGCGTAGTTACGCTAGCGAGGCCTAATTTGCATACGGCACCAAGTTAAAGTACAATGGACGTATATATGTAGCAGCAAATACATTATACTACACAAGCCTGGGAAAGCTTCATAAAATAAAATAGAGTTGATATTTTGCCCTATACAAGTGCCCGCTATATAGTTTAGGTGCCATATGTTAGGAAATGTAGGGGGGAAGGAGGGGACCCCAAAAAAAATTGACTATCTTTTTCAACCTATCACCCTTAAAAAAGTAAAAGACGCCAGAGTTTTTTTGCACTTGTCAACTTTTTTTGAAGCAAGCCCTATCTACTTTATTGCACTTTGCCTGGTCTGAGCAAGAGGTAATGTTCAGTAAAATGTACGAGTTAGTTAATTGACGTAGTTACGTCCGTTCGCCATAGCGCAACTTCGTCTGGCGTAAGGGAGCGAAGTAGCGCTATAGTAGATTTTGCTAGCAAATTGGCAAAGAAACGAAATGACCTCGCGCTGGTAAATTTTGCTAGCGTTAGCCACTTCGCCCTTTAGTAAATTTGCCCCATTATGTCTGCAGTAAAGCCTTCTGTGAAGTTGATTTCTTTAGTAACCATTGTTTTACGCATGTGTCTGTGAAACTTTTTAATGGAGGGAAGAGCAAGATGAAGAGTTCACATTGTCTAAGAACTTTTAAGAATAATACAGTGGAGCTGGTCTTCCATATCATTGCAACTATACTGAAGAAGAATTGGGTTGACACTTGGCTTCAGACAAAATTCAACACAGCAGCTAAAGAAGAAAAGAAAATGGAGTATTATAACTACAAATATGTCATGTGAGAGTATTTTAGAAGTTGGACAGTACAGTTACAGTTGCAGTAGATGTAACCTATTTTAGTTTTTGATTCATTGCCTCATAAATAACTGCTTTCTATACTAAGGTCTGTTCACCTAATGTAATGTTAAAGGAGAAGAAAAGGTTAAAACTAAGTAAGCCTTATCAGAAAGGCCAACCTAAATATACCAGTAAACCCTCAAAGTAATGCTGCTCTGAGTCCCCTGTCAAAAGAAACACTGCATTTATTTCCTTCTATTGTGTACACATGGGCTTCTGTATCAGACTTCCTGCCTTCAGCTTAAACCTCATTGCCCTGGGCAAGAGCATGCTCAGTTTGCTCCTCTTCCCAACCCCCTCCCTTCTCTACTGTAATCTGAGCCCAGAGCAGAGAGAGACTCAGGCAGGAAGTGATGTCACACCACATTAATACTGCAGCTCCTATCCTAAACAAACAAAGAGTTTCTAGAGCTTTTTACTCATTTACCATACTCAGGTATGGTAAAACATTCTACAGAATAAATATAGCATTCTAGCTTGCACTATTGCAGCTAATCTATTGGCAATAAAATGCCTCCGTAGCTTTCCTTCTCCTTTAATTGTATATGCATTGTACTACGTTGTATTTTTATTATTAGAAAAAAGTATTTTTAGAGCGCCAACATATTGTGCAGCGCTGTAAAATGAATGTGCTTATACAAAGTAATTGTAAGACACGCCGGGAGACTGCCCCCAGTTTCCTACCTCCCGGCGCGTCTCTCCTCATCTTTTGCGAAGGCGTGCGCTTCCGGCTAGAGATAAATGACAATGGCATCGGTTGTCAGCATTTGACGCTGAGCATCGTGATGCTCGCGGTTTGACGCCAAGCATCATGACATCATGTTTCATGAATTTTTGCTGCCAAATACCTCTTTAAAAGGCCAAGTCTCCATTTTGACAGTGCCCTAGCTGGCTTCTGTTTACAGATCCTGCCGAAGCATTTATACTATGTTTGAATTCCTGTTTTTTGACTCCTGCCTGATTATTGACTTCAATTCTTGCCGCCTGCCTTGACCCTTTCGCCTGATCTTCGACTACGTCTTTGCCTAATCCATGCCGGTACCTCATTTTGGACTTGTTATTATTTATGCACTACTCCTTATAGGTTCTGCAGCAGAAAGCCCGGGGCCCCCAAAAGGGTGTCAGTGAACACCGGAACTCATAGGGTTGTCCTGTGCATCCGAGTGTACCCACAGCCTCTAAGGTTCCAAACAGACGAGTATGTTACAGAAATCACAAGTACATACATATAACATACAAATTTACATACATAACAACCAGTAAAGGTATAAAAGGTGAGAAAGGGTCTGTGCAAAAGAGCTTACAATCTAAAGGGACTTTAATGGGACTGCGTTAGTCAAATCCATAATCAAGAAGAGCATAGGGGTACTGGTGGATAATACATTTGGCAGTAGCAAGTAATTCCAGTCAGGAACTGCAAAAGGCAAAATGTTTTTGCGATCAGCTGATCCCACTGTTGACCAATAAAAGGGCAACCACGTTTGGTTGCCCTTTTATTGGCCACCAGTGGGATCACCTGACTATAGCTGGAAAGGGTGGATAGGAGTTTTACTTTGAAAGCAGCTAGTAAGTTGCAGGTAAAACGTAGTCCCTTTGTAAAATGTATAATGAAGCAATGAATTCTTAATGAATCAGATGCAATTTGAGTGTAGGACTGGCCAAACCAGGGATGAATTTGACATAGTTGGCCAGCTCACATATATTGCAATATAAGGACAAACAATCCCTTTTTTGTATAAAGGGTAAGGCATTTTTAGTAGCTTAAGGCACAAAATGTTTCAATGTCCTTAATATTTTGATAATGGGTTGTGTGCAGAGGACCTCCTGTATTTGTCTAGACTGACCAAGTTGAGGTTGTTTACACTGGAGAAGAGAAGCTTTTTTTTTTTTACAGTGAGAGCCGTGAAGATGTGGAATTCTCTTCTTACTATGTATATGATTTGTTCTGCAGACAAAGAGACTGATTTTCTAAATATAATGAAGCATCTGTTTGAAACTGCAAGACATGCATCTATGAGCTTACAATCAAGTTTTGTAAAACTACCGCTTAATGCTGTATTGTAATTCCTCTCAGGAAAAATCCTTAGAATAGGACAATAATTCAAGATAAAAGTAAGCTGGGGACATGTAAATGAAAGTGTCAATAAAAAAAAGAGACAATAATAAATAGTAAACATACAAACATGAAAAAAAAATGTATTTTATACACTACAGGTATAGGATCCCTTATCCGGAAACCCGATATCCAGACAGCTACGAATTACGGTATGGCTGTCTCCCATAGACTCCATTTTATCCAAATAACACAAATTTTAAAAAATGCTTTCCTTTTTCTGTGTAATAATAATACAGTAGCTTGTACTTGATCCCAACTAAGATATAATTATTCCTTATTGGAAGCAAAACCAGCCTATTGGGTTTATTTAATGTTTAAATGAATTTCTAGTAGACTTAAGGCATGAAGACCCAAATTACGGAAAGATCCATTATCCGGAAAACCCCAGGTCCCGAGCATTCTGGATAACAGGTCCCATACCTGTTCTTTATTTTGGGTAATTTTCTTTGCCCCTGTGTTAAAGGAATGAGGATACTACGACTACATTGAGCCTAAGCATCTGTAACTGGGTAAAACACATCACCTATATATGCTTTTCAGGAAAAGTTAGAAGTCATAGAGAAATTTATAAAATGCTGTAGATAAATCCACAATACAAATTTCTTTCCACTATTTGGAATGAAAACAACTTAGACCCACCCCTCAGTCCCAAAAGACCTTTTTTCTAAATTGCAGCGCTAGAGACTGTCGCCTGTGATAATTTGACTTCATTAAACCTAAGGTATAAATGAATGTTTTCCTTTTTTTCCATGCGCCAGCTTCTCTTCGGAGAAACCTCCATGCAACAGTAAGTTTATTGAACTATTCCAAAGTCTTTAATTAGGATCCAAGAATTGGGGAATAATGATATGCATGGCAATACCTATCTTAGTAATGTTTTATTAAAGAGGAGTAATCACAGGCTGCTGTGGGATTACAAATTCCTTCTAATAATGCTTCTTCTTTAATGGTAAACATGAGCAGCATGAAGGCATTACAAGTTGTAATTTCCTAAACTGCTCACATTTTGTTCTAAGCAACAGAAGATCATCATTATGAAGTTGCATGGAAACATTGCAGTGAATGAACATCTGGAGAAAAATAAAACCAAGACATATAAATGCTGTTTCATACAATTTGAGGTGTGGATTCTTGCATGTAAGATTTTACTTTCTCGATGTAGGATTAACTGGCTCTAGTACTAAAACTTCCTCACCATTCTCAATCTGCAATGGGATTGTTGGTAATCTCATTCTTCTTACCCATCCTATGAACTGATCTTTCTAAGCAACCAACTGGAATAGTCTTATTGTCAGGGCGGTTAAGGTGAAAATGATGCGTTATTGCCAATAAGATGATGCAGAGGAGACATTGGGTCCTTCTCTTTCAACCGACCATTGGGTCCTTCTCTAAGAGAATCCCATTACATGTATTATAATATGATCTTTCTCTCTATTAAAATGGAGTTATCATGAAAAGTAATGAGAGAATTTTTTTGGCAGGCATGGATTTGAGGCAAATTTCAGAATTTCGCAATGTCCGATTTTCGGTGATAAAAAAGTCGCTGAGACAAAAAAAGTCTCCATAAGAACAAATGCCCTTTGACTTTAATGCATTTGGACAAAAAAGTTGCTGAGACAATAAAGTCTCCACAAAAAAAAATGCCCAATGACTTTAATGCATTTGGAGTGAGATACAATTGTCATGCACGATTAAACATTAGTCATTAGTGATGGGCGAATTTGGGCCGAAATTTGCGAAACGGCGAAAAAATTTGCGAAACTCTAGTTTTTGCCGCTGATGACCGTTTTTTTTGGACGGATTTTCGCGGCAGTTTTGTGAATTTATTCAACTGCGGCGAATCGCGGGAGTTTGCAGCGAATTTGCGTCTGCCGAATAAATTCACCCATCACTATTAATCATGTGTAAGAAAAATCTTGACACCCATTGACTTCAATGTGTTTTGCAAATTTTTTGGGACAGATTCGCTCATCACTAGTCATTAATTCACAAATTTAAATACAAAAGAAAAATGTAAACTCTGAACCATGACTAAGATGGGGGTCATACAGGGTGCATCATGGCCTCTTGAGAAAAACAATAATTTAATAAGAACAGGTATGGAACCTGTTATCCAGAATGCATGGGTCCTGGGGTTTTCCAGATAATGGCTATTTCTTCATACCTTAAATCTACTAGAAAATCATGTAAATATGAAATAAACCAAATGGGTTACTTTTACTTCCAGTAAGGACTACTTATACTTTAGTTTGGATCATGTATAAGGTAATGTTTTATTATTACAGAGAAAAAGGAAATGGTTTTTAAAAAATGGAGTCTATGAATAATGGCCTTCCTGTAATTCAGAGCTTGCTGGATAATGGGTTTCCGGATAACATATCCCATAACTGTAGTATAAACAATGGTTCCGTTTTCAATCAATGAGGATCTGTAGATATTGGAAGCAATGTGATAGGTGTCATTCACCAGCCTTATACCAACCTAGCACTAATTCCTCTTTTATTGATGCCTAATTAATATGCATTGAAAAAACTATACTAAGAACAGGGAATAGCACAGCTGACATGTGAGATAACCACCAGTATAAAACTGCAGTGAGTCAAAGCAGACTCTATTGCCTTCATTAAATAGACAGCATTGTATTTATTGGCTTTAAACCACATAAGTCCCTTCTTCATTCTTCTTTGGAGCCCTACATCCTTTTGTAGAGGCGATGTGCTGTTCGCTAATGTTTGGCAAGTTGGTAGAGAATCACAATGGCATTGTGAATTGCAAAATAAACCTAAAAGGCTTTCCAGACTGGGAGGAGCAAGTGCTCTTTGGGTTAAGATATATAGAAGTTTTATACTCCAAAGCTGATAAATGACTTAGTCATTATTTAAATTTCGGGAAAAGGGCTATACTTGTAATAGGATTTTAATGTATTCCAGACTCCCTTGTTTTCTGTCTTGGTAGAGACTAATGTTCTATTCCAGCTCCAGTTGGCTGATTTATAGAATATTACCTAAATAGCTATAAGGATATGACTCGATCTTCATTCTCAGGGTTACTTTAACCTTCTCCAGACACCATGAATTTGCCAGTGCTGTGAATTGGCAGAGGTTTGGTTTTGATATGACTTTAGGAGGAAACCGCAAAAAAGCTTACAATTGCTCTGGCATCTCCCAGAGTCTATGTTTCTTTCCTTCCTCATGTCTGATGCAATATCCTTAACCAGTAAACAGAAACATGCTCTGTGGATGTTTCCTAAAGCTCTGAACTGCAAAATCGGAATGAAGAAGATACTTCTACTGCCTTCTCTACAACACACTAAGCTTTAACTCTGAAAGACAGAGCTCTTCAATATGATATTATGGATGTAACATATTACACA
Organism: Xenopus laevis; assembly: GCF_017654675.1. Lineage (NCBI taxonomy): Eukaryota > Metazoa > Chordata > Amphibia > Anura > Pipidae > Xenopus > Xenopus laevis. Next base: position 19,346,143 of record NC_054388.1, on the reverse strand, counting down.
TGTCGGAGGTTATCTAGTATTATTGGAAAAGTTTGCCCCCAGTCTAGTAACCTAGAGCAACCAAATTAGCAGTTAGTATTTTACTGCTGCAATAATGAAACTCCTGGTTGTTTGCAATAAGACTGCAGGAGCAAATTCTGCTAATGCTTGTCAATAACATGTTTGTGACGAAAACAACTTACTCTGGTGGTCTAGTGGTGCGGCGGGGACGCCCGGCACACACCGCATTTCTTCCTGCACCATTAATGATCCTTAGGGCGTGCACACCCGCGTCTCGTCCCCTTTATGGACGCGGACACGATGGCGTGATGACGTCAGGGTTTCATTCAGGTTTGCATTGCCCGTTATAGGAGTTTGTTCCTGTTGCTATCTGAGCTTCTGCTAAATCTGTTTTGAACCTGTTTGATTCCTGTTGTGACCCCTGCCTGGCTTTTGACTATTCTGACCTCTGGATCCTGATCCTTGCCTGAATACCGACTGCCTTTTCTGCTTAACCCCTCTGATTGACTTCCTGGTTTGACCCATGCCTGCCTGACTACGTTTATTTTCTAGAAAATGATGCGATCCGCATCGGAGCTCACCCAGTCTCGCTGTGTCCTCCTGGTCGCAGCCTGTGTGAGACGCCAGCTACTTCCCGCCGGTATTCAGTGTAGAGCACTCGATAGTCTCATCAAATTCGGCACTGTTCCAGGACACGATTAGCAGACTACAGCATCAGTGCAAAAGGTATCAGCCCTGCACACCCACCGCTGTATATCCCAACCATGTGTGTGTTCAAATAAAGCCTACCTTTTGCACTGATGCTGTAGTCTGCTAATCGTGTCCTGGAACAGCGCCGAATTTGATGAGACTATTGAGTGCTCTACGTTTATTCTCTGCCTGCCCCGACCCAGCCTGATCTGACTACTCTATTGCCTAACGTCTTGTACCATGACTTTCTGCCCAAAGACTTTACCTACAGTTGTGCCCCTTCGCTTGTTTAGAACCTTTTGCCTTGCACCTCTCATTTTAAGACTTGGCGGCATCTGAGTAGCTGAGGGCTCCTCCCGAGGCCAAAGGTGGCTGCTACAGGCAGAAGCACGAGCCAAGACCAGGGTGCTTGGCATTGGTTCTAGATTCAGGGTGCCAACCGTTACAATGTTGCATCATTCATATATCATTATATATAAAATGTACATGTTCTACTTTTCTTCAAGCTTGAATGTCCTCCATACCCTAAAGTATGTTTTTTGCAAAGCATCCCAAACCCCCTCATTTCTATCCCTTATTGCTATGAATAAGAATCTGGTGGAAGCACCAACACTGGCACAGGTGAAGCTCACCTAAAAAGTTCATTGCGCAAGTTTTCTTAGAATTGTGTAAAAATTATTTGTACATTCATTTTCACATAATTCTAATCTCCAACAATTAGAGGACAATGTATGAATATCTAAATTATTTTCTAAACACATTTGTGAAAATAAGATGGTGGTTAAACTTGAAAACGTGAAACTAGTTTTTAACTCACTTGCATATGTCCGAAAGACTTGAATCAGAAATTAAAATTGCTTGATTGTTGAAAATATGCCTCCCTTTGATTTCTGTAGAAACTGTATCAGGTTCTATCTACCAAATGTTTTCATTTGGGTAAACAGTGCAATTTCAAAATATAATAAATTAGAGCTTGACAGAGTTTGATCCTGGGCATTTTGACACAACTGATAAAATGCTTGCAAATCACTCCTGTTTCATTTGCCTTAAGGTTTCTGTGCAAATATTCAGGCAGTTACTAAAATATGGTCCAGTAACAGATATGATGATAAGAAGCCTAAGTAAGCGTTCATCTGCATGGCAAAACAAACAATAGATCCTTGAATGGTCTGTGCTGAAATATTACTGGCTAAAAATGTCATACTCAACTAGGTTCTCAAACATCTACTTTTCCTATTAATTATAATTTGTTCAGCCAGGAGGCCCATATGTCAGCACTGGTAATTAAGAAAAACATAAAAATGACTGGACCAATTAAGTCATTCTTTCTCACCCATTACTACTATGTCAGCTGCAATTGCAGTCTAGTGTTCTTCGAGTAACTAACCCTGCACTAGTGATAAAAGGTCATCAGTACTTTTAGACAGGCTGTATAAAGTATAGCCATTATTACTTTAACTTTATCAAACCCTAAAAGAAAATCAACATTTTTTTCATCAGTGGTGCCAGGGAAAGGGTTTTTGTGTCTATGTAGGTTATTTGATAATAGTAACTAACCATTCAGTAGAACCTTGAAATGTCAATATTCCCTAGAGCTGAATCTGGCCTGCAGAGATGCTGCAATACAAAAGGCCAAATAGTCTTCTAAGCCAAATATTTAATAATCTCATTTAGATACAGTGCTGAAGTTACAGAGGCCGAGTTCCAAAGAATAATTCAGTTGGAAAGTATGTTTATTCATAGACAGTGTATCATGTATCGTTTCAATAAAGTACCGTACACATCATTAATGAAGGCCATACAAACTGAGCCTGCAGCTTTGTTCACTCTAGTTCATTATAGTTTCTTTTTCTTTTGTTATGGAATAGTAGAAGGCAAGTAATATCCATATATATTTATGGACATGGATGAGAGAAAGAGAGAGTGAAAAACAACACAATATATAGAAAAATATACGTGTGTGTATGTAATTTATTTGAATTACTTTTTTTCAGCAGCGGAACATTAATGGTGCCTACCATCATTGAGGATTGATCATATTATCTTGCATGGCTGCAGTCTTATAAGAGTGTGAACTGAATCTCAGATCTGGATCCATTCTTTCAGTAACTTGCAGGTATGTTGTCAATGTCTTTTTACCACTAATCTCCCTTTTTTAATGTTTGCTCAAATTTCCAACTTGCTGGTATAAGATTCATGCATCCTACCCAATGTCAGGTAATCATAAAATATGTGCTGTTTGAAGACTAGATGGCTTGAAGGTAAAATGGAAAAGTGATGTAGACACATATGAAACTAATAGCAGCAGCTTAGTAGTAGCCAAATAAAATTCCCTAAGAAAAACAGTTCCAGAGAACCTCAAGCCTGACCTGTAATATCACCTCAATCCAAGGAATTGAGACCCACTAGGTGGGAGCTATAGATGCGGTATTAAAACTTGTGTGTGTTTGTGACGTTAAGCGCTAACCAGGGACTATATTAAAGCCACTAAACTCATTTATTTCCCGTAAGCACTAATAAGAGGCTCCATGCTGTACATAACCTTAAGATCCAACAGAAAATTGTAGCACAGTTAGCTTTCTACCCTTAATAAAAAATCAGCTTGGCATGCATCTGCCTTCTTCTAATCGCAAAAATGACTGATGTTCATTACTAACGTCTCTCTCTCCCCTATACTCCTGTGGTTTTGTAGATATTGGGCCATGAACAGTCCCTAATGGAAAGTAACTTTATCCTAATGTTTCCTTTCAAACTTATTATTGTTGCTTGAATCTTTAACATAGCCCTCACTCTTTTGGCAATCTCTGTTAATCCTTCATTTAATCCCCTTATTTTTTGGCGTTCACGGTCATAAATGTGTATAGCTGTCAGGCAAACTGAAGGTGCTCACGTCTCTTTTTAAAAGACTACTTGTTTGGCCTGTTTTGGCAAAGGCTCAGAGGAGTGAGACATTTAGCAATGCGGTACTGTTTTACTAATCAGGCTAGGCCATTATGAACACTTTGATTGTGAGGTTAATTTAATGTTTTGAGTCTCCCAATGCTGTCAGGAATGTCAGAGATCACCTTAAACTATAAAAGGGTTGTGGTTGTATGAAGGATTTTTTTTGGGAAGGACATAAGGGATTCCTAAATATATGAGAATGTCAAGGTTCAAATCAGATCAGTAGTCTTAGGCAGCCATGATAAGTGGGTTGCTGGGTAGTTAAAGTTGTATAGATAGTAGACTTAGATGGGAATGAATCATGCAGTCTTTCTGGTGCATCCTTTTCTTAAGGAGAAATATTTTGTTTAATCTAAAGAATACAACAGTCCTTTGTTAATACAACAAATACAACAATCCTTTGCTACTGGAAAATCTTACCCACTTTAATCTAACATCCCTATATTGTTTTGACAGTCAAGCAATAATCCATTACCTTTTTGTGAGCTAAGGGAAGACTTCAATTAAAGTGGACCTGTCACCCAGACATAAGAAATTGTATAATAAAAGTCCTTTTCAAATTAAACATGAAATCCAAATTAAATTTTTTATTAAAGCATTCATAGCTGTTGTAAACACATTTAAAAATTTCAACTGTTAATCAACTATTACCTACTCCTCCTCTATGCCGTATGCATAGAGGCGGGGCAGGCAGTTACTTTCACTTTCCATTCAGCACTTCCTAGATGTCACTGCTCTCCCCACGTTCCCCCCAATCTCTTAACCATTTAATTGTGTAGCCAGTGCATAGGGATGGACATCAGGTCCCTGTTCTGATGCACAAACAAGATTCTGAGATGATGCAAGACTTGCCTTTATAACAGTGTCCACAAAATGGCTCCTACCTACTTGCTATATTTAGGACATTCCAGACTGAAGGAAACAAAATTCAAATAATTTATAGAGTGTAATTAAAGTTAATTTTGCTTGACTAATGTGATAAAATAGAATTTGGAAAATCGTTTTGGGTGATGGGTCCCCTTTAAGATTTAAATCACAATGGGAACTTGAACCCGAAAGTCTAGCAACAACTGGTTTAAAGTATTAGTTAATAAAGGCTATATGAAACTGTACATATGCACATACTAAGGACCTGTTCAATCTAAATTAGATTTGGACTATTTTGGCCATTTTCACACTGCATTGGACATTTATATGCATTCACAAAGGCAGCATTTCAAGCAACCTCAACCCAGCTGCAATGTATTCTGCTCATTTATCCTTCTCTTCCTTTGTCTGATTTGCACCACTTTTAGGGCCTTATTTATCAATAAAAAAGTCAGACAAAACTAGAATCCATGATTGAACCTTATTTATTATTAAAAAAGCACGAGTAAATCACATTAGAGACAAACTATATTTTTTCTGATTTGTTCCCAAAAGTCCAATTTTTTTTTATTTTTGCCAGAAAAGTCTGAAAAAGTCGGTGTAACGTTCACAGCAGGAAGCTGCTGTAACGTGAGTAAGTCTCACACTTGGTAGTGGGTGTGGTGGAAGCCCAGGGGGATAGCCATAAACAATTGGAGCAGTCATGGTGAATGTGCAGGTTTTATTTGAACTGAAGAAAAACAGGAACCGGTCAAAATCAAATACAAGGTCAAAACAAAGTCTTTACCAGGCAGGCAAGGAAAGCTGAAACAAAATCACAGGAACAAGAACTCTGGAACTAGGAATCACAGGAACAAGGAACAAAGGTTATCCAGGAAGAGACGAGCAAAGCTCAGGGCGGGGTTTATAAAGGGCAGGTGATTAGGAAATACAAAACACATGAGGGTAACAAATGTGCACCGAATGTCCAGAAACACCAGTCCCAAGAGTTCAAGTCCCGGCTGGTCCTTACAGTTGGATTTTCAGGCTAAATCCAGTGCAAACCAGAGAAACTTCCAATTAGGATATGGACCTCTCCCATTGACTTATATACAGCCTCGGCAGGTCTGAGATGGAGGATTTCCGGATTTGTACTTTTTCCATCCTCGGGGTATAATAAATGTAAAAAAATTTAATTTTTTTTCCCACTAAGAATTAGGATTTTATAGTATAAAAACCTGAAATTTTTTTGCATTCAGACTATAATAAATAACCTCCTTAATGTTCAACCATGGCATCAGCCACAGTCTTTTTGTTGCACAGAAACTCAAGAGGAACATAGAGAAACATCATTTGTGAACTGAAGAGGTGAAGATTTATACAGAAGTGGAATAACTTATTTGATTTATTTAAACTAAGCTCCAGTGTCTCTAATGACGTTATTCATTCTCCTCCTGCTGCCTAAAGTTATAAATCAAGTTCTGTTACTGCTTTTTTTTTAGATTTTCCCAAGGTAATCAGGTTATTAATATTTTAATCAGCAAAGTTTACTGTGAAAGTAAATAATTATTAATATCCCTATATACAATAGCAGTCACATTACTGGCTAACTGTAGTGCCTTATATTAGACATAGTACAGAAGCACTATAGACCAGTATAGTGGGTTTAATTATTATTTAATGGACCCTGGTTGTTCTTGAACCATTTTCACTGCTGTTTGTGTAGAAGTCAACTAAGCATAGTTCCCTTCTTCACTTTAGCTTCTAGGAATGTTCCTCCTTCCCTTATACATACAGTATAATTGTAGTTAGCCATGTAAGCAAGTTTGTCTATTCTTTGAGTTGGCTGTCTAAACAGTGAAATTTGACTGATCTTACACTAGCTCCTTTTTTATACACATTGAAGAATTTCCTTTTATTTTGTGTCATGCTTTTTCCGTTAATTTGTATTGTCCATAAGCTATTTTAAATAGGTTTAGCTTTAAGATCAAGCTGCTTCCCTTTTTCGACAATTTGGTTTGTTTTTTTCACTGTGAATGTCAGTAATCAGTGATGTTTCCCTACTACAATGTATCCTACCCATCACTGAAGAGGAAAGTTTTTTTGTGTTTTACTGCTCTCAAATCAGCTCCTGTCAAATGTTTAAAATGAATCCTGTATGACTTGCTAATGCAGGTGTATTTTTGCTGTCATGATGGAAACTTCAAATAAAATATGTGTAGGGACCTATTGGATTTGCTATGCTCCTATAGCTTTAAATCCCTACCCTCCTTCCTTTTCCCTAGTTGCTGGGCAAAAGCTCAGGTATCTAGTTTACATTTGCATAACCAGTGTTATTGGCCAAGAGGTGTAATGACCACTTCCATATAGTGTGTGGAAAGGGGTGGATCTTCCTCTTTGGCTGCTGGTGTCCTGATCGACTGGTTGTTCCCATTGAGCCTGGGTACACCAAGGCCCAGTAAAGCCATATGCCCTAAAGGGACCTGAATCTTTAGTGTTTAAGTCATGGACCAGGGAACCCCTTGAACGAGGTTTAGCTAGAGCAGGATAGTTCTGTAATAGACTATCTAGGAGAGGAAGATAGAGTGCTTATATAGAAAGAGCAGTTGTGTGCTCCATCGAGGATCTGTAGCAGGGAGTAGCTTCCCAAAGGCTTCTTGATTGCCTTTAGTGAAGGGACCACAGTGGCTACGGTGTCAGGCTTAGACTCCTTCTCCCTGACCACTCTACTGGGTAGGATCCAGACCACTTTGGGGTACAGTATATCTGCCTGAGGGAATTGATGAAGTCTTTGACTGCAATGCCTTATGGGAGTCACCTCCTTCATGCTGTGTCATCTACGTGTTCTATCCTCATCTGATGTTACATCTACTAATACCTCAACCTATATGAGTAAACCTGTGGTCATTGTCTTGGATTAATAACTCATCCTTTTTGTTTTACCATAAGAACCTCCTGGCATCTTATAATTACTCTATTTTTACTATACAGTAGCCTGAAAGTGAAAGTGCTACTACTCCATTATGGAAAAGCTTCCACTTAAAGAAGGCCCTGATCCTGAAGTGCGAGTCACGTGTAACCCATGCTCATATCATTAGCTGGACACTTAACTACTTGTGGTCTGGTCCAAGGAAGCATTACATGTGTTTCTCTGGCTCTTGGTATGAAATGGAGGATACAACTTCATGCTATATGCATATGTTGTTGACCAACAAGCTTAAAGAGCCACTGCTTAGTATGCCACTATAGGTACAGACCTACAGGAATGAGAGCAGCTGACAAACATGGTGTCACATAAAATGTAACAATTAATGAACTATAAATATATGTAAATATATAAATGTGTCTGAGTGATAATAAGGTATCTGCAAACCTGTCCCATGCTGGCCATTGGTCATCTTGATTGCTGCTACTCCTAGAGGTGTTCAGAAGAATGTGTAATGTGCCAAACTCTTGGTAAAGATTCTGAAATTGATATATATGAGAAACCAGAACCTAAGGCATGGACAATAACATTGGGGTTTATCATGCTTCCATGTAGTTTTTCAGCACCTCTGGACTTTATATGTAGACTTAAAGGGCAGGGGTTTAATTGTTCATTGTAAATTAAAAAAAACAACAAAAAAAACTGAATATACAGGGAATGGGGGATTTATTTTAATACACTGTAGAAATGTCCCCTTGCACACAAGGGTGTGTAATTTTTACAAATAAACTCTTTTTACCAACAACACTGTTACAGAAAAGTTTTCAGAAGAATAGTGATGGGCGAATTTATGCGCCAGGCGTGAATTTGCGGTGAATTTGCTCGATTCGCCACCAGCGAATAAATTCACGAAATGCCTACGAAAATTCGCCCGGAAAAAATCGCCAAAAAAAAAACGGACGCCGGCGTAAAAAAAAGGGGCGCCGGCGTCAAAAACGAGAAGAGTTTTGCAAATTCTTTGCCGTTTCGCAAATTTTAAAAAAAGGTAGATGCAACTTGCAGTCAGTGTGCATCAAAACCCTGTCACAAATGCATCTGTTTATGCATCAAAAGCAATCAATACAGATTGAACTCGGAGTTTAATTACATTGGTTTTAAATGATTAAGTATATAGTAAAATTGACTTTTAATCAGCACTATGAGCCTTACCATATACTTGCTTGAGATGAGACCTATTACACTCAGGTGTGAGCCCTTGCAAAGGTGTGGAGGCATTTCCCAAGAAATGGGCACCAGTGGCTCTTATAACTTATAAAAGAACTTGTTTATTGAGAACTATTCAGTCCACTCAGAGTTCTCTTTATTTCTCTTAGGACTCCTCTTTGAGTGGAACCCAGGTGAGAAACTATCTAGCCCCTAGAACTGGCACACTGGTTTCCTCTCTAGGCAACAATGCCACAGGGGACCTAGCCCCTCTAATACTCCTTGGTGGAGCCCAATGCTGCTCAGCTAAATAGCACTGAGCCTAACTGCCTAGCTATGATAAAAGATGGCTAAACACTTAGTAAATCCTACACTAGAATGGGTTCCACTCTTGACACCCTTCCCCAGGGGAGTCTCTGACAAAAAGCCCATAGAAGCACATAGTTTTCCCTTATATTATTATTATTATTATTATTATTTATAATAATAATAACACTGCCACCTAGTGGCTAACTAGCAAACTCTGAAAGTCATGGGACATTACTCTTTATAACTAAAGGGTTCTTTAGTGGCCAAAGTTTAGGCAATTGGACAGTAAAAGGGAACATTTTATCAATCCCCTCCCTACATGAGTAAAAAAATAAAATAAAAAAAAAACATGGTGATTTGTGTCTGAAATTAATTCCACACTGTACTATATAAATTATCATACCACCAGTCTTTATTTTATTATGATAAAGGATATAATATGAGCTGAGTAGCCATCAATAATAATCTACTGCACAAATAAATGAACATTCCACACGTACCTGCTGCAGAAATGCTACACATTTCCATCAGAAGAAAAAAAAGGGTCTTGAAATGTGTTTTTTTTTTTTACAGTGAGAGCTTTAAAGTTGTGGAGTTCTCTCTCTCTCTCTGAATCAGTTGTACTGGCAGATACATAAGATAAGTTAAGAAGGGGTTGCATGATAAAATGCAGAGTTATTGAAAATAGCTCTTAACACAAAGTTGATTCAGAAACTGGTTTGAATGCCATCTTGGAGTCAGGAGAAGGGTTTTTTTCTTGCCCTCCTCTGGATCAGCTAGCAGTTGGGCAGCGTTTATATGGCCATAAAAGGTTAAACTCAATGGATGTGTCTTTTTTCAACCTAAGTAACTATTGATTAAAAAAAAGTACAACATCACAAAGTTGTGATAAATGGATAGTGGGCCAAATAACTAAAAGTAAAACAAATCAGGCTGCAGTACATTTACAACAAATCATTTTAAAATGATATTTGTAATGTAGCTGGAATGTCACCCATCTTAATGAGAATGCAATGTTTTTTGTCCTATTTTGAGTGGGCTCACTCAACATTATATATGGTGGCCACCTGCTCCATCAAGCACTTGGCACAGACAGAGCATTTCCCATTGTTTTCACTGGTAAGAAGCAACAGACAATTAAGGGTAGTCCCTGGCCTTGCCTTTCCCCCCACCACATCTATCAAAACACATCAGGAAAATCAGCATTAACAGCTCTGCAGGCGGATGCAAATGTGCAGCTGATCTTCATGATCTGTACTGCATCTGTGCATTTTTTTACAAAATGCTTTTCTGTTCTGCACTTTTATTGCTAGTACAGATATGGGACCTTTTATTCAGAATACTGGGGTTTTTTAGATAACGGAATTTAGATCTTGCTCCCTTAAGTCTACTTGAAAATCATGTAAACATTAAATAAACCCAAGAGGCTGGTTTTACTTCCAATAAGGATTAATTATATCTTAGTTGGGATCAAGCACAAAGGTTTAAAAAATGTTTTAAAAATTTGGATTATTTGGATGAAACAAAGTCTTTGGGAAATGTATATTCCATAGTTTGGGTTTCTGGATAATGGATCCCATACCTGTATACAACTTTTCAGCTGGTCTTCAGTTTTTCAGACAAACTATTGTTTCTCTTGTCAGTTTGTACTATTTTGCCATTGTGCCGCTGACCCCAACCAAAAAACAATGAGGCTTCAGATTTATTTTTGTACTTTTCTCTTGTTTATATTTCTATTTAGTTCCACTGCTATTCATTTTTAGCAGCACTTTCAAACCATTGCCTGGTTGCTAGGGTAATCAAGCCATAGCAACCAGACAGTATTGTAAATTTAAAGCATTAGCCCTGCAGAACAAAATGATTTCTATTCTTTTTCTTTCCAGCTTGCAACTTCAGATTTATTTTTCTTTTTTTCTTTTTCTTTTACATTTCTATTTTGCCTGCAGAGACTATACGGATTCTCCGCTGGCTCCACTTCTATTCCCTGTAGGCAGGGCAGATTTTTGTGTAAAAAATGCATTGTCACCGAGCTGAGACAATGCTTCTGAGTGCAGGCAGGTGCAGAGGAGCAGCGGGGGAGTGGATTCTCAGCCTGCGTTTCTCTGCAGGCTGAGACCCGCAATCATCTGGCCCTAGCTTTATTCATCTTTAGCTGCATTGGCTGCCTGGCTGCTAGGGGTATTAATCCCATAGCAACCAGATCATAGTCTAAATTTAAAGCAGAAGAGCAGCAGAACAATATAATAAATAATTTAACAGAACAAAAAAAATAAATAAAGCCTATTTGTTTGTGGTTTCGTGAATTTTCCAAAAAGTACAATAGACATTCACATATCACTAGTAGAGAGAGAGAACAAAGTCTATTGGTGTTTTTTTTGCGACTTGTTTAGCATTTTTTTAAACACGTAAAAATATTTGTAAGAGCATTTGCCAAGGATTGGCCAAAATATTTAAATGATTTTTAGTAACCTTAAGCAGAGGTGGGCTATTCTGGTCGGGCACCCTAGGCCAGCCAGCCAGCCAGCCAGCTCTCAGCCCCCTCAGTCAGTGAGGGCAGGGGTGCTTCGCCAATGAGGCTAGTTGAGGCTGTCGCCTCAGGCAGCAGCACCCCACTAGATACCAGGGGCAGCAAAAATGCTGCTCCTGGTACTTTAAGAGTGAATTTCTGGGGGAGGGGGGGCAGCAGCAACCAGCTGCTGCCTCAGGCGGCGGAGGGGCCAGGATTGCCCCTGAGTGAGGGGAAAAGCTACGGAGCAAAATTTTTTACCTAGTACAGTTTTGTTTTTTGCCGGAAAAAAAGTTTTAGAATGATGCGCTGTTTGAAAAACAGACACTTTCCCATTTCATCCTATGCATTTTGGCAAAATGGTGCAAATTTTTCTGTGGTTTTAAAGAAACCACATTTTTTTCATCCCTAGCCTTAAGACATAGTGCTCCAAATTACAGAAAGATCCTATATCTGGAAAACCCCAGATCCCTAGCATTCTGCATAATAGATTCCATTACCTATATAGATTGTTAAACTTGCCATGATAAGAAATACAACACAAAGTCAGGAGAATATATTCTAGTGGAATTTAAGGAGTTAAACAATAGTTATTGCTTGTGATAGTGAGACCTCCCTCTTGATTCAGAACCAAAGAATGAGACAGGTTGTGCAAAAAGCAAACACACTCAGATCCTGTTCTGACCCTGCCACACACAACACTCACACTGGTCACGTCACCAAGAAACTTCTTTCACTTTTGACTTGTCTTGTGATCACAGCTGCACTTCCCGTGAGAGAATGAAGCTTCATTCAGCAGTTTAGATTTTAATTCTGGCTTCTGCTTCATAGTTCATGTCTGTCCTCCAGTATTTCGGGTGCTGCTGTGCAGCTGGCAGTGAGGAAGAGGTAAGAAACTGGGAGATAAAAATATATCAAAATGTGAACTTTTAGAGTAACTCCGATTTGTGGATGTGCACGGTGCCACACTTTGCTACAAAAGCTTCCTTATTGCCATTAACCATATTGGTTATACTGTCCAGAACACTGTTTTATTATAATAGGAAATGGATGCAGGGACACAGTTGGATAATTGCTTCTCTGCAGGTTGTGTTTTTACAAGCATCAAGGGCTAAAGGTTACCCTAATGAGGGAACATCGTTAGAGAGGGCCAGCAAACAGTAGATTAGCAGACAGCCTGCTCTGCAAATAGGGCAGAACTAACACAGTGTATAAAGGAATGTTGTGCAGGGAGCACGTTCAGCCATTCCCAAATCCACAAACAGATCTCACATCAGGTTTCCCTCCCAGCAGCACAGGTGGGCTGCTTAAGTGCATTGACCGGAGTCACTAATCTAATGACAGATTCACCTATCCTGCTACTTTGGAGTAAAAATATTATTATACAATTTTAATGGCTAATAACACTTTAATAGCATCATTAATCTAAACTTTTATCATAATTAATATATCATTTATATTAGAACTATTTAGATATTTGAAATCATGACCGGAGTAGCAGACTGCAACCTGTCTCCTCCGTTACTTTACCAGCAACTGCCAAACCAATTTTTTTTGCTTGGTTAAAGACACTTTTGCTTAGAGAAGGCTGCTCTTGACATTTTATTAACTATAACATTTAACATCAATTAACATGTATGATATCATAGACTTGTAACAGAAGCGTTCATATAATAAACATTGATAATGATAATGTTGGTGAGTATATAGTGTTCCACTTTCTGAAAGCTACTTCCTACGGGTATGGGATCCATTTGGGGTAGAACTACATGGGCGATTTAGGTCCGATCCGACGCCATGCTGCGACTTCATCCGACATTTCTATTTCGTAGCTTATTTCCGGCGCATCCTTCTTGATGCCTGCTTTCATCGCCTGGGATTGGATCATACCTAAATAGCCCATGTAGTTCTACCCTTACTCATTATCCAGAAATCTCTGAATTATAGGAAGGCCATCTCCCATTGACTTCATTTAATGCATTTAACATTTTTAAAATTATTCTTTTTTTCTCTGTAATAATAATAAAGTACCTTGTCCTTGATCCCAAATGAGGGTTGAACTCCATGGTCGATTTTGGCGCGATCTGACGCGCTGCTCAAAAACGCAGGCGTCAACTCGGATGCAACTGAAATAAGGTGAGAGATGGAAATCTCAGATTCTGTCACATCGTTCATGCGACGCGACTGTCGGATAGCATCTGTACCCGACAGTCATGTCACGTCAGACAGACCCTGCGACACGATCCGACATTGCTATTGCTTACCTTAATTCCGTCTCATCCGATATGATGCCTGCGTTTTTGCGTTGGTTTGGATCGTGCCGAAATCGCATGTGGAGTTCGACCCTAAGATATAATTCATCCTTATTGGTGACAAAACAATCCAAATATGTCTAACAGTGGCATAACTACCAGGGGCGCGATTGCACACAGGCTCACAGCCCCTTGGGGGCAGCAGGGCAGGATGAGATTTTTGCAGCATGTGTGGGGGGCCCAGGTAGGCATCCTGCAACTGGGCCCACCGCTAGTAATGCCACTGGGGTTAATGTTTAAGTGATTTTTATCAGAAAAATTATATATATTATATGGAGATCTAAATTGTGGAAAGACCCCCTTATCCAGAAAACACCAGGTCCCGAGCATTCTTGAGAACAGGTCCTATACCTGTACTGAGTATGAATGCGGCCCAGCAGCTACTCTTTTAAAGGAGAATTAAACCATAATAATATGGCTAAAAATGTCATATTTTATATACTGAACTTATTGCACCAGCCTAAAGTTTCAGCTTGTCAATAGCAGCAATGATCCAGGAATTCCAACTTGTCAAGGGGGTCACCATCTTTAAAAAAGTCTGTGACATTGACATGCTCAGTGGGCTCTGCAAATTTATAAGAAGAAAATGAGGTTGGCCTGTAATATAAGCTGATGCTACAGGGCTGATTATTAAATTCTGACGCTAGTTGACTGGTTTCTGAGCTGAAATAGCAAGTATTTGTATTAATTACTAATCAGCCTTATATTGGGACATTTATATTCCATGAGGCACATTTACTAAAGGTTGAATTGTGGAAAAAATTCACCAAAATGACAATTCGCAGCAAATTCGCCAATTTACTAAAAGACGAAGACAATGCGCTAGCACTCAGTGCTAGAAAACTGTTTTGCTATGAGATTCTTTTGCTCAGGTGAGCGATAGTTAATCTGTGAATATATGAAAGTGTAAACTTTCCAATATGTTACGCTGGCGTTCTTTCATATTGTAGTGTGGAATTATGTTTAAAAGTTGTAACTGGTAATTCTATGTTATTTACACTTTTTTGACCATTTTAAGCTCATGCCACATTTGTTTTAGGGTATGCTACATTTTGCATCCTTGGACATTTTTAATAATAAGTGACTACTTCCAGCAATTTCACCATCACTAATAAAGACATACATATGACCTTAATGCAGCCGCCATATTTAAATTGACGTAAGTACTGTATGTTAATCAGGTTTCGCTAGAAAAGTTATGCTAGAGAAAATTTGCTAAGAAACTTTTGTGTTGCCGAGACAAATTTTTGCATTTTGATTAATATGTATAGACACATCGAATTAACATCTGGCCTATAACTTTGTATATAATACCTCCTTACTGCATAAGAATGCCTTAACCCCAAGCATGTATTCAACACTTTACTGTATTTTGGATCTGTAGTTGCGAAACTATTAATGTGTTAATTAGATTGTAGGCATTGCTTACAAAATTATTACCCACTAGAGGTTTTTGGCTGACCAGAGCCACACTGCTAGACATATGTGCCCTCTGTTGTCTAAAAAGAAAATGCTGCTCTGGGTGCATGCGTTAGAAATTGAATGTCATGTGACTGAAATTGCAAACATACTTCAACCTTGTGTTGATATACTGGAAATTCCAGCCTGCAACAGAAGAGCAGTCAGCTGATGGATGGTGACACCCTGCTTGTAGAAAAAGATGTATATGCAGATTAGGATAACAAAGCATATGATAAACTTGGTTATCTTGTCACAATCTCACCCTGAGATTTATGGGGGAATGTAATGAAAGTCAGTAACGGGAAAAATATTTGCAATGCAAAAAGTTATGCCTTTGCGAGAACAAAGCTTTGTGTGAATTTAATAAAGCTTTTGCAAACCCGGAAACCCAGAAACCCAACAGTGGAAGAGGGTTTGTGAATTTCATAGTTTGTGCCAGTGTGGAGCGAATGTAATTAGGGTTGCCACCTTTCCTTAAGTTCGGGTTGGAAAGGGGGGCAGTGATGTAGTGGAGGCGGGGCCATGACTTAGAAGGGCAATCGGCAATTGCCTGATCACTACTTGAATCTCGGGGAATCCTGCCCAGTCAGGCAGTTTTGACTCAGACAGCCCTACAAAAAAAATGGGCTGTTTGGGTCAAAACTGGACAGATGCCAACCTTAAGGGATTTATTAGGTTCTGTAAAAGTCAATGGCAAAATGTCACGTTCGCACCCTATATCCAGAACCCAAGCTAAACTCCCTGGTCTCGGCTCTCACTTCTGCCTTTAACCACCGCCTTTCACCTCGGGAGGAGTCCTCAGGCTAATTGGATGCCGCCAGGTCTTAATTTTATACTCTTGAAATTTGCGCCCTCGTGCGTGACTTCATCACGCTGGCGCATAAACCACGAATCGAGCCGGTCCTATTTGCAATTTAAAGATATTATTATCTGCACTGGGTTTCGGACGATAATCCGAACATTTTGGGCTTTTCTGCAGATTTCACTAAAAAATTTTTAGGGTGTCATCCAAAAAATTTAGATGTTTGCATGACAATCCGAAAAAGTCACGTTTTTTTGTATGACAATCCGAAAAAGTTGCAGTTTTTGTTGATTTTCCATGTTTTCTTATTGATAAATAATGGTAAATCGTGGATTCTAGTTTGGTCTGACTTTCTTTTATTTAATACATGAGAAAATTCTTATTTTTAAAAAATAACCCCCTAAATGTAATAAAACTTCATACTGAAAAATTTCTAATGTTTGCTCCAAAAGATTTGGACACCTTCAAGCACTTCTTAAAAGTGGGCAATGCACAATTAAAATTCTCAATGCAATAACAAGAAGGAATATTACATTGCGAAATGCAAGTTTTTATTTTTATTTGTACAAATTGTTTTTCTCCCTGCGACTTATTACATTCCTCATATATCTGTAAGCAGACAGCTGGTTGGAACTGCACGTGCAACTTCTTTTGTGAATGAGGATAGACACCAGTGCCGTAACTATAAAGGAAGCCTGGGGAACAGGGGGGCCCAGAATTTGGGGTCTGCTTCCTCCCCAGCCACTCTCTTACTGGCAAGGAAGGGGGAAGAAAGTTGGATGGGAGTGGGTGGGGTGGAGGCTGGATGGGAAGTGGGCGGGAGGATGGGGGATCAGAGTGCGCCGCACCTGTCTGAAGATTTTTTTGCAGGGAGGCCCGGCGCACTCTAGTTACACCACACACCAACTTCTGTGTGAACAGTACTTGGGTGCTTTATAGAAAACAAAATAAACACTTCAACATAACATGTCTGCAACAGGATGTTTCATAAAGAGAACACAGACAGGAAGAGGAAGAAGAAAATCACACAGGGTAACAGGTCAAACATGACATCACATTGCTAAGCAACAATAGACCCTCCCTGCATAAAGTAATATGCACTGGAATAATCTCTGCCTGTTGTATTCCAACAATATCTGTACTGATTAAAAACATGTACAATGTACACACTGAATGAATGGACAAACAGTAATAGAAAATAATGAAGTTTAGAGCACAAGCATTACTTGCTGTCACTTGTTGATCTGGTTGTGGAGCCATATGGGATCAAGCAATTAATTATTTTAACAGCCTATGGGTACAAAGCCAATGCCCACTATGCAGCCTCACCCCAAAGAATACCAGCTTTATATATCACAATGTGATTAAAATTCTACTAGATAGAGCATCTAATCATTAGCCTCCTTAAAGGAAAATGTCACCCTATTCATCTGGTTTGGGGTTTCAGCATTTAGCATAGCATCTTAACTAGAGGTTGTATTTTACACTGTGGTTACAGGAAGCCACAACAGGAATAGTGTTATGTGCTGTAACAGACATTTGTGCTACTATTGATTGTAAAGTCATTAAAAAGAACCACTTCCCATAGTAAGGCTAGTTGGGCCATTCTTAGTGGAGTTTTGCCACTGCGTGCTCATTGTTCCAGTCCCAATAGCACAGAGCTTACATGGTCTGCAACTCAGTTAGATAATGTATGATATTGAAAGGCAAACATTGCAATTCAGATAAGGTCTGGTTAATTAGACCAATTAGAACCAATTCCTAAATATGCTTAGGGGCAGATTTATCAAGGGTCAAAGTGAATTCGAGGGAATTTTCAAAGTAAAAAAATTCGAAGTAATTTTTTGGATACTTCGACCATCGAATAGGATACTATGACTTTGAATTTACTTTGACTTAGATTCGAAGTAAAAATCATTCGAATATTCGACCATTCGATAATCGAAGTACTGTCTCTTTAAAAAAACTTCGACTTCAATACTTTGCCAAGTTAAACTTGCCGAAGTGCTATGTTAGCCTATGGGGACCTTCTACAACCATTTTCTAAGTCTTTACACATCGAATAAAAATCCTTCGATCGATTGCTGAAATCTTTAGAATCGTTCGATTCGAAGGATTTTATCGATCAACCAATTTTTATTCGACCACAGAATTGCCAAATTTGCTGAAAAAACTTTGAATTCAATATTCCAATTAGAAGTTTTTCAATCCAATGGTCGAATCTCGACGTTTTTTGTACTTTGAAATTCGACCCTTGATAAATCTGCCCCTTAAAGTCAGGTTACATATAGGTGGTTATTTGCTAAACTCCAATCGGGCTTTTTGGTGCAAAATTCAAATTTTTCGGGTTTTTCTTTTCGACTCAAATTTTTCGAGATTTATTAAAGCCAAGTGCAGCAAAAAGCCTGATACTGAAAATCCGCCATCTCACACCTGCCGCATAAGTCAGTGGCAGAGGTCCCCGTTCTATATGAAAGTTTCTGTGTTCTGCGCTGGAATTAGCACGAAAATTTTTGCTTTTCTGGAAAAAACATCAAAAAAATCGTGCACTTCGGGTATTTGCTCGATTTTAGAGAGTTTTTACACAAACCGATTAAATTTGAGTTTTTTAGTAATAAATAAGGTCAAACCTTGGATTCTAGTTTGGTTGGACAAGTTAGGTCAAAATTCGGATTTTGATAAATAACCCCCATAGGTTGATGGAATCTTGATTGAGTTTCTCTGTCTGTCTCTCTCTTTTTTTATTAGAGCACCCCTTTTGCACGAGAAACAAGAAGCCAAAAGGCAATCAAAAGTAAGTTATTTTCCATGCCATATTCTAAAGCCATGATTTAAAACCTTTCTATATCTGTGTTGGATGGGGGATGTAATGTAGGATGAACTCTAACTTTGTGTATATCTTCTCACAGCTTTTAACAAAGGTGACAAATTAGTTATGAAGCATGTTAATGTGCCAAGTATCGATAACCAGTTTGCAGAGATTGGTAATCTCTACAATGATCAAGTGGAGCACCATGAGACCATGACCCACTGTATCTCTGATCTGGCAAATATCAGTCACTCGTCTACCGACCTTGTCACCTGTATACAGAGGCTGCAAGAAAAATATTGTAAGTAGACGTCTTTTACTAAGCATAAAAGTAAATGGGCCGTAATATTCTTGTCACTGTAACATACACTAAGTGGTGTTTTACATATGTCCTGCTTTTACATGCGTTGCATGCAGATGGGCAAGATAGGACATGGGAAAATATCTAACCAAATGTCTACATTTGCTTTATCTGTGTACTTAATCTATTATAATGGCACCCTTAATATAAAAAATGAAATGAAAACTTTAATTTTGCATCATCATTTGTAAGGATAAGGAAGAGGTTATAAGTGACATAATTCTGCATGAATACTAATGTAGCAGTGTTTATACCAAGGGTATTATTTCCAGTTACTGATACATGGGACTTCTCACCTCATTTGAGCCAGGAGATGTATTGGTGGAAGGGGCTCCAGACTGAACACATACACACAATAACACTTTTGTTTTCAAACAGAAACTTGGGCACCAATTGCTCTTATAAAGAATCAGCAAAGGACTAACATAGACAAGAAGACATATCCTTTGTACACCACAATATACTGTATGAGTAGGACAATATCACATCATGCCAAGTTAACACAGATGTTAGTCACTCCACCAAAGCCCTCCCCAAGCATACTAGGAGTGTCATAATGTGCTCCAAGGGATTTTCCACTACTTATGCCAGAGCCCTGTCAATTTGAGATCCAATAGTTTAATGGGTGTAACCTAGAAACTACCTCTTACTAGCTTACATTATACTGTATATCCCATGACTCCTAGAGTATGTTATATTCTGGACTTCATTTGGTTTCACATAACTTAGGGTTCACTCTTCTTACTGTGGAGTCCATAGGGATAGACTAATATGTCTCCTTCCTTGGAGTGGAGGAAATTTCCATAACATCCCTTGGCCAATTGGAAACACATCACTCTCACATGGCATTAAATACACTTTCTCACAGTGCAAATGGTTAATTCGATCACCCTCCTTACATTAATATCTTAAATTAGCAGTGGACAGGTAAAAAAATATTTATCTGAATAAAGAAGTTATAGTTTGTAGATTAGTATAAATTATACATGTATTATTAAGAAGAATGCATATTCCCCTCTGGCTGCATAGGTTCTCTGTATACAGCTGCTTCAAATCTAATTAATATGGATAGTCTATAGATGGTTCAACATGAACTGTGGTTATCCAAGAAGATAGGCCACCACCAAAGCACTGATTATTTTAACCACACAACTCTGATTTGACAAAGCACACTCTCTGCCTACTCTCTGACATCTGTGATCTTCTTTCATCGGTTGAGCTGGGAATACAACATAATGAATAGATCCTGCAGAAGCTGCCTACTCTGCCAAGTCTCTGTTTTCAATAAAGGCCTGAGATGAAAAATAACAATTGGGAATTGAGGATGGATGCCTAACCTAGAGGAGATTTCACTGCTAAGCTGTCTAAATCTTTGCTTTGTGTCATTTCAGTAGAAGACAATCACTGCCTTTATTTAGTTTTTATTTCAGATAGACTGGGAAGCCTTTTAAATTATGAAAATAATCAAAAGATTATAATTTGCACTGAAGTGTGACTCCACATTTAGAGGGAATATGTGCAGGTTTCTTGGAACTCTGTAAATTAAAATTTTGTTTTTAAATAGCAAATGCGGCAATTATCTAATAACATATGCCTTTAAAAGTTGAATGGGAGTAATAGTAACCTAGGCCCAAGCTTCAGAGTGAGTAAAATAGTTACAAAGATTTTCCTTCACAATTATTAACATAGTGATCCCCAACCAGTTGCTTGTGAGCAACATGTTGCTCACCAACCCCTTAGATGTTGCTCCCAGTGGCCTCAAAGCAGGTGGCCAATCACAACAATTACTTGGCACCCCAAGCACTTTTTTCATGCATCTGTTGCACCCCAAATCTTTAAATTTGGCTTGTGGGTAAAAAAGTTTGGGGACCCCTAAATTAATATATATAGAGTAAGCAGGGTGGGGATAGAAAAAAGATAGGTAGAGAAAATATTAGCCTTGTGTAAAATATACTGTACGCTACTTCTTCACCCCGCTTCAAGTGTGCCATCTTAGATATGCATAAATAAAGGCATCAGAGGTCTTATTCTCTAAAAATGCATGTGTATTTGTAAATTCCATGATATGTTTTGTAGAAGAATATAGACAGGCCAATTGGCATTTGGTAAGGTGATGGGATTTAGCCGATTGCAAGGTCTTGCACAGGGCAAATGTTGGTTAATTAAGATACTAAGCAGCAACAGACAGTACAAGAGACTAAAGAATACCACAGAACAAGTATAAATGGTAGACTCCAACTGTACCTTCTAACAAATGTGAAAGCACTCACAGACTCCACGCACAGGCCAGCTAAAATTCTGGCCTGTGTGTAGAGTTAGCACTTCATATAGGGACAGGAGATATGACATAATGAAGTGGTCAGGCCACTGCTGTAAGGGTTACAGAGGTTGGGTGGAATAGAATAAGGGTTCTCATATCTACAGTTTCACTCTTGATCTTTTAGCTGAAAAGCAGGTGGCCAATCAAAATTATTATTCTTTAGCACTATTACTGAATGCCCAAAAAAATCTGTGCCTGAAAGCTATATATGTGCATATGTTTGCAGACATGAAATGTTTAGTAGCAGGCTTGTTTCACTCATGCACAGATAAAACTGACTTGATCTGACATTTTTGTGGGTTTACATATAAAGAAATATAAAGCACCACTTTCAAAAAGATGTAAAAAAAAACCATAACATTAAGTCGTTTTATGGAACCTCTTTATCCAGGATACTGGGACCAAGATGGGAATGTTTATCCGTTACACCTGTAAGTCGTTTTGCAGAAAGAAGCTGTAGTAAATTACATTGCCACCAGCGCTACTATAAAATTAGGGAGAGATTAGAGGCCCTTAACAGGATCATATATAATGACAGTTTGGAAGAGAGTAAAGAACTTTAAAGATGGAAATAAAATATGTTTTCCATCTGGCACTGTAGACTATGTTTCCATCAAAAAGAGAGTCATTTTTCTGTTAAAAATCTGCAACAATTTTTAATCGTGTTATTTTCACCTTTCAGTGGCAACAGAACTATAGATAGATTGGTTTGCAAGACAAATTCATAGTACCCATATATTAATATTATTTATGGGTGTTATAATAATAATTGTGGGCAAATAAAATCCATTTCCCTGATCTTTTATGGGAATAAAATAGAAAATGGGACAATCATATCATTAGGACTATCAGCTCTACAGGGATAGTGCAGTTTCTCATCTGAATCCCTCTTCCAGGAACTACTTTTTCAACATAGGGAAGGGTGCACATTGGTGAGATAGAGCTCCTTTTTTTAAAAAAAAAAAAGGTTAGTAAATTCTCAAGTCTTCTTCAGATCTGTGCCCAGAACAGGAGTATATAAGTGTTGGCATTGTTTAAATGTATGTCTGTGCATACCTAAGAGTGATGCTCTTGTTGTGATGAAATTCAATATTTTCGATTGAAAAGTGAGCTTATCCTCCCAAAATGTTGAGTGTCATCATGTCTTTGTGTTGCTCTATAAAATTGGACATGTGATTGCTGTTCCTATTTTTATTAGCGTTGTAACATGTAATAGCCATGGAGTAAGAGGATCAGTGAATTTTGGATAAATGGAGTGCAGGTGATTTTCTATTGATCTGCTTCAAAAAGAACACTTTATAACATGGTTTGGTGATATGGTCCCATGATATGCTTCATTCACATGAGGCCATTTTATAGATAGTAAAGATTAATATGGTAGAAAACAGATACCAAAAAGTCCAGGTAAATTACTACAAAAAGTGCCTATTACTGATCACACATGTTTCGAGCTCCATTCACTCTTTCTCCCACTTGGAAAATCTGCTTCCTACCGTACTAACTTTGAGGGGCAGATTTACATAGGGTCGAATATCGAGGGTTAATTAACCCTCGATATTCGACTGCTGAATGTAAAACTTGGAATATCGAAGTCGAAGGATTTAGCGATATTCCTACGATTGAAAGATCGAAGGAATAATCGGTCAATCGAACGATTCGAAGGATTTTAATCCATTGATCAAAGGATTTTCCTTCAATCAGAAAATTGTTAGGAAGCCTACGAGGACCTTCCCCATAGGCTAACATTGGCCTCGGTAGGTTTTCGGTGGCGAACTAGGGGTTCAAAGTATATATTAAAGAGACAGTACTTCGACTATCGAATGGTCGAATAGTCGAACGATTTTTAGTTCGAATCGGTCGATTCGAAGTCGAAGGTCGAAGTAGCCTATACGATAGTCGAAGTAGCTATATTCGACCATTCGAAATTCTAAGTATTTTTTCTTCTATTCCTTCACTCGAGCTAAGTAAATGGGCCCCTGAGTGTTTGTTTAGATGGGAGCAAGGGAGAGGATACCTAAAAATTCACATTTGTAAAGGGCACACATACCAACACCATTTTAAAGATACCTTGCATTGATGTGCAGCAGTTCTACAGTTCTTAGGTCTGTTTAGGATTAGGGCAATTACCAGTTTTCACTATTACTGAATGATTTTTATGCTTCCGTAGGCTATGGGAGCTCTATGTAGCTCCGAAGTAGAAGACTATACTTTTTTTGGCCAGGTTTTTTTTTTTCCAAAGTAATAAGATAACAAAAAACGCCTAGTATATAATCGTTTGCCATACCCTGTACTGTATTTATACCTGCCAGATAGCTCATTATAGCAGAGAATGAGAAATATTTTTTTTTATATTATGTCTGCATTAATTAGCATTACCGTACTTCATGTATTCTGTGCTGGAACCCATTGGGCCTCGTGTTTGTTAAAGGGATACTGTCATCGGAAAACATGTTTTTTTCAATACGCATCAGTTAATAGTGCTACTCCAGCAGAATTCTGCAATGAAATCCATTTCTCAAAAGAGCAAACAGATTTTTTTATATTCAATTTTGAAATCTGACATGGGGCTAGACATTTTGTCAATTTCCCAGCTGTCCCCAGTCATGTGACTTGTGCCTGCACTTGAGGAGAGAAATGCTTTCTGGCAGGCTGCTATTTTTCCTTCTCAATGTAACTGAATGTGTCTCAGTGGGACATGGGTTTTTACTATTGAGTGTTGTTCTTAGATCTACCAGGCAGCTGTTATCTTGTGTCAGGGAGCTGTTATGTGGTGTGGTTACCTTCCCATTGTTCTTTTGTTTGGCTGCTGGGGGGAAAAAGTGAGGGGGGTGATATCACTCTAACTTGCAGTACAGCAGTAAAGAGTGATTGAAGTTTATCAGAGTCACATGACTTGGCGCAGCTGCGAAATTGACAATATGTCTAGCCCCATGTCAGATTTCAAAATTGAATATAAAAAAATCTGTTTGCTCTTTTGAGAAATGGATTTCAGTGCAGAATTCTGCTGGAGCAGCACTATTAACTGATTCATTTTGAAAAAAAAAAAAAAACTTTCCCATGACAGTATCCCTTTAACAGCGATTAGCAAACCTCCCAAAACCTTGTCCACCAAATTATTATTTTTGACAGATCACAATTCATGGCATTGTTATTACAACAGCACTGAACCGATTGGATGGGGGGGGGGGTTATTTATAAATCATGTTTTTTAGTGATCTATGTATCCGGCCTACATGCCTTCCTCAGCCTGCCCCCATGAATACAGTGCTGCCAATAAAATACAGTGCTGTAAACATTGGGGAGGGTGCAAGTCATTGTGCTACATCCTGTAATGCAAAATGTTGGACACACAGTGTAACCTTGCAAAAAATGCAGCTATGTTTGCACCTCTTTTTTTAGCACTTTGTACCCTGTTCTGTAATGGATGAATTTGACAAATAAATTGTACTGTGGGCATATTTTGTAATATTTGATAACTAGCATTTTTAGGTAACCAGCAAATGATATAGGTGATTAGACCTGTAACAAACTTCAATCTAGTATCAGAGGACCCCCGAGAATGTAGTGACCTGGGGCACACATCCAAATATCTAATGCATAAAAACCACACAGTGCGAGGGATAAAAACTGTTGCATGCACCTTAGCCGTACTAGATAGTTAATGCCCTTATGATATGCAGTATACTAGAGGCCCCAAGCATTCTAGATGAATCCTCACATTGCATTTAAAGGATGTGAACCCTCTTAATACGCAGTTGTCACTGAGTTGTGTGAGTTGTATGGCCAATATCTCTTAACAATCTGTTGCTACTGTGGCACTTTTGTCTACAGTCTAAACCAATGCCTAGTTCTGTCTCCAAATAAACTAAAAATACACATCCTCCAAATAAAGTACAAATCTGACAGGTCTAGATTGTAACCTATATCCTTATATTAGCCCAAAGGGGTGTTTATAGATGATAACAGTGGTACAAAATTCGATATATTTCCTGCAGGCTTATGAAAAAAACCACTGAAGGGTGCGTTAGTATGTAGCACTCCCCAAATGACATTCAGTCTGCTTGAGTAAGAACATAGTAGGCCTGTGTTAGAGTGATTGATGCAATAATAACTGCCAGCAGGTTAATTATCTTTTGTAACAGTGTCTCTGTTGCATGCTGTGAATGAGTCACTGTTTGTCGGAGCGCTGCACGTTTTGCCTCCCAGTTTGTTATATGTTTTTTTCCAGATTTTTTTTCCAAATTTACCCCTTCACTGCTAGACTCTGTAAATCAAGATATGATTTCTTGGTTATACAAGCCGAAAATATGTTGTGTGTTACTACATCTTACGGGGACAGCGAGCAATACTTGACCAGTTGCGGAATTTGCACATATATCTGAAGTAGACACCTATTTTCTCATCAGCACATTAACAGATGACATGAGCCCACCATCCAGCTCCTTACCTCCTAATGTAAGCTCACTTTTTTATGAAATGCCACAGTGTGTATCCACCTACTTAGGTTTCCCAACTACTCAGCTAGCCTAAGTTTCAAGTATCTTCACTGAGAATGTAATACTACAGAAGCCAGAAAGAATAGAAACGTTTCAAAATTCATTCATATGACAATTCGACCATGAAATGTAGAACTTTAGTTTCTATGTGTTTTGCAAGGCCTCTAGGTTCAAGGAAAACTCTACAATTTATTTTGATTGGTCAAGATATGTCAGGAACAAGATGGTGGTTGTAGGAATAGGGTGAAACAGTAGTTAGGAGAAGAAAAAAAATTCACTTTCAAAATGTAGGACTGGAGGTTTTTCTATTCCAGGTGTTTTAATTTTAAGTTGGCCAAACATATACACTTTTTGGTACGGTACATGGAGAGTAGCTTTACAGTGCTGTTCAATATCCAGGTACTGTGGATATTAGTAATTTCTCTAACTGGACAGGCTTGAACCATGTCATCTGTATGGATGAGTTGCTGCAACTTTGCATGAATGATCTAAACAATTGTATGGTGGTCATACCCAATGTGGGGGGATTGGCAGGTCCGGATTTCTATTTGGGCCACCCCTACCCCATGAGAGTGCCCCACCTTCCATGAGGTTGCCCCCTTCTCTCGCGAGTGCACGCATATACAGGCTCACTGGGGATTATGCTCACAGTAATGCAGTTCTAGTGCTTTCAACATAATTGGAATGCAGCTGGGTGGCATGCCACCACTAAAATCTTGCTGCCCTTGGCCTGGGCCTTTGTTGTCTTGCCACAAATCCAGATCTGTGGATTGGGCAGAGAATGTACTTGGTTACAAGGGACTTTGGTTGATTAGTTGTATAGGGACCCAAGATTTCTCATGGTGGCCCTGGTCATAAATAGGCTGACTTTAGTATTATTGGCCAGCTGAAAATGTATTGCTATATAGTATATCAACCATCCCTACTTTTTACAAGTGAGGTCATGTTAAAAATGTTATATAACAAAGCACAGCATGTTTTCATGTTCTTTAAGGGGTTTACATTGATATAGACAGCACCAGTCTAGGAACTGGTCTTAATTTTTCATTTTGTCTAGTTTCAAAAATTTAGCATTCAAATTATTCCATCTTAAAGATTTTGAATGCTATGTGGTTATTGGGGTAAACATACTGTATTTATTTGTATTTATTTATTTTCCATTCAGATCCCTTCTAGTTATATTGATGTTAGTTGCTAGAGTAATTGAGAAAACCGGAGGACTGCAGAGGAAAAAGTAAATTAATTCTGAACCTACAAACAAATCAGTAGCAAATTGTCTTCAAATATCATTATCTACATCATACTAATATTTCATTGGAAAATGAAATGCACCTTGTATAAAGTTTTTCACCAGAAATACATGATGTGACATCACAGGGGAAAAGGCACTTTTGGATGGATGATAAGTAACTCCCCCAGCATGCACATTAGTTAACACGCTAGGTGAACCTTAAAAAGCCATTGCATATTATAAAACAGGATCAAGCAGACTGAGTATCCATTGTCTGCATCCAAGTGGCTTTTAACTCAACACACAATTCAAAAAACACATTTTTTCCATAAAAAAAGCCTGATTTTTACTTTTTACCAACAGCCCAATTTAGTTTCAATAAATGGAGTTTTCTATACTTGTATAATGTTTATTTCAATATTAATGGGCCTCATAATGTAATTATACATCTATCTATAGACCAAACCTTGATATCTGAAATATCTTAGGATGCCCCAAGCAATAATTCACTAGAAAGTAGAACACCATGCAAACCCAAACTGTGCACCAATACTGCATTTATTAAATGTTAGCTGTTTGAAATATTGCATATTTGACTCATACTGGGGGAGCTATTACTCACAGACGAGCCAAGCCGATCAGCTGCCCAGGTCAAACCAGCCGGCCACCTTGCTTACCCCCAATGTGCAGTGACATCATATGGGGTGGGGAAAAGGAGCGCATAATTATAAACAAGGCAGGTGATGGGAACAAGTAAGCCAAGACTAGGGTAGATAAATAACTCTACAAAAGGTACATGTGCCCTAGGAAGGTGCCTTATCTGCCTACCCCTAGTTTTGGCCCTGCTATTACTCATATATAATTCTGCATCTTTTTGTAACTTTTCACATATACTGTACTTGACAATTTGTCCAAACAGAAAATAAGGTGCAGCTTACTGTCCTTTTTGCATTTTTTAATGCTGAGTTCTTTTCGAATTCCACAGTTCCTCAACAAATGGAAAACAAGGCAAATCACAGAAATGTTTATCCCTGAGTCTCTATTGACTACATTATAGTGATTATACCATGTTTTTAACCTGGCATGAGTATGTGACTTCTTAAGGCATGTAAAGCAAAGTAAACAGTGTGTATTGATTTAGTACATTGTATTGTCATCTTAAATGGTGCTATATATAGCTTTACTCAAAATATATTTTTTTCAATAGCCTGATCTACCAATGAAGCTCCCATTCTGCCCTTGGCTCTATGGTTCTTTTTGGTTACAATGGGGCTGTACCTTCTTTACTTTCTCTTTTAGTGATTGGTTGCAATTGTTTATTTAAAAGTTTTATATTTGCTGCTTCTTCTTCTTGCTTCTTTATCATAAGAAGTACATTTTGTTCTTCCTTGTCCCTGTGGAGTCATTTATAAAGGAGAAAAACAAGGTGCATAAAATATGGCCAAAGTGCAATGTTTTTTTTACCTATAATGCACCTGCACCTAAGGTGCAGCTTCTGGAGACAACCATTGCTATCTCAAAATGAAGTGGTCTTAACTCACCTTACTACATGGCATGCTCCATCCTAATTAATAAACCTCAACAGATGGCTAATATAAGTAATTAAAAAAATAAAAAAAAAAAAAAACAATTCATCAATTATTGAAGATGTTTCACTACTTATCCAAGCAGCTTCTTAAGTTCAACTGACTGGTGCAGGAAGTTCTCCACAGATGGCGTATAACTGCAATAACTCATCATCTTTTACCTGCTTATTCTGTGACATTTACTTTTCTTTTTACCAATGTATCTATTGTTGTGCAAATGTCTCTTTTTTTCATACCAGCATCCAAGGGTCCTTTAAAGGAGAAGGAAAGCTCCAAGACAGTTTATTGCCAACATATTAGCCACAATAGAGCAAGCTAGAATGCTATATTTATTCTGCAGAATGTTTTACCATACCTGATTAAACAGCTCTAGATACTGTCTCTGTTTGTTTAGGATAGCAGCTGCCATATAAGCTTGGTGTGACATCACTTCCTGCCTGAGTCTCTCACTGCTTACTTACAGCTCTGAGCTCAGATTACAGCAGGGATGGGAGGAGGGAGGGGGAGAGTAGCAAACTGAGCATGCTCAAGCCCTGCCCTGGAGGTTTCAGTTGAAAACAGGAAGTCTGATACAGAAGCCCATGTGTACACATTAGAGGGAAAGAAATGTGGTGTTTCTTTTGACAGAGGACTCAGAGCAGCATTACTTTGAGGGTTTACTGGTGTATTTATATAGACCTTTCTGATAAAGTTTACTTAATTTTAGCCTTTCCTTCTCCTTTAAGACTATATTAAATTTTCCATGTCCCTATCCAGTTAGCAGGGTATTTTTTTCTTTTATTTGTAGCAACTGCAAATTTAAACCTCCTCACTGCCCGTAATTCTGTTCAGTCAGTAACAGAACGAGGAGAACATGTGGCCAAAATACATACAACTCTTAAACAAACCCGCATAAAAAAAATAAACCAAGATCTTGCTTAGTTCCAAGTAGTTCATGAGGCAATTCCCTTAGGTTAGCTTCTAATACACAGAAGGAAACCATTTGTACTAGTGAGCTGAGCTAATTATACTGAATGATGGGAAATCCAGAGGATTCCATATTAAACACAATGAAATGAAGGACGATTTCCCCAACAGGCTACTGAAGCTTTTGCAAACACAAGCAATTACATTTTTTTCATTTCATGACACTCTCTAATTCTTTTTTATAACTTTCTTTTTATTAAGAGTTTTCAAAAAAAAAAAATAT
Source organism: Xenopus laevis (assembly GCF_017654675.1). Taxonomy (NCBI): domain Eukaryota; kingdom Metazoa; phylum Chordata; class Amphibia; order Anura; family Pipidae; genus Xenopus; species Xenopus laevis. The sequence goes on along the minus strand of NC_054388.1, from coordinate 19,316,153 downwards.
TTTTTCCATACAAAGCATTGCAAAAATAAAGATAATACAAAAACAAAAGTTGTCCAGTGGTCGAGGTAGACATATACAGTTACATCAGAGTAGTATAGTGAGCACCCAGCAAACCCAAGGGTGCATCCAAGTGACATTTCAATGAAACATATGCAAAAGTAAACAGTGGGGCACAAAGTGTTCATTACTAAAGGTAAACCAAGGGATAACTTCATTGCTTTATGATAGAGGTAAATCACATATACTCCAGTCAGTGGCTATTTCTCCTCGTATCCCCCTCAGGAGATGACACTCTCTAATTCTTGAACAATGGACATATGGATAGACCCATAAAATCAGTCTACAGTAAAAATCCATATGAGTGAACACAACTTTTTCATCGTTTATTTAAGAAAAGCTTGAATTGTATAAATTATTTTTGTTCAACAGTATTTATACTAATAAATATGACTAATGAATGTGTATTGTTACTTAATGTTACTTTTATTAAGTTAATTATATGCTGCAATATGGCAGTCAGACCAAAGATGCATTTAACAAACTGTTTAAACTCTATAAATTGAACATTCATAAATATAAACTCATAAATTGAGTTCAAAGAAGAGGTGCATCTCAAGAGAGGTCTTGCAATGTGAGAGGAGGGAATGAGAATTTAAGCAGTGAGTCAAGGGGCAAGCATAGTGTGATGCTTAGAGTATACTTATTGCTGGTGATGGAGTGGTAGAAAATCAGGAAGGCTTTGTAGGATAAAATTGACATTTCTTGAATGTGAAAAGAGCCAATTCAAGGGCTGGCCGGGTTATGAGTTAAAACAATGCTTCCCTACAATGGTATTAAAAATCTTCAAAACAATTACAGGCATCATTTTGCAATGAGCATTTGGCCCAAATTTACAATCTGCTGTCACATTGAGCTATAAATACCAAGAAGGGTCTCCTCAAAGTTTGAGAGCAGGCAGCCTCATTATTTGCTTTCATAAGCAAATTTGGGCACTAGGGACCTAAAGCTCTTTACTTCGCTGGGGTTCAAGGGGAACTTCTCTCCCTATCTATACTATGCAAGTTCAAAGTCACTGGGGAATGGTGCCAATTTAGTGTCTTCTATTGGGAAAATACAAAATTTGCTTACTCAGAAGCACAATCTAAAAAATATTTCAACTCCTTAGTAGTCACTACTAGTCCTTACTATTACTGTAATGCCCTACTTTTGCTTCAAAAGTGAGTTTAGCATGGGCTCCTGCCCTAGTTAGGACTCTCTTTGCAGCCTTGTGCTACTTCATGTTGAAAAAGAGTAAAGGTGGACATACATGGCATCTGTACCCCCAAATGATCAGTTTCATTGTAAATTTACGGTTATGACCTGATACTATTGTCCCATTTATATTAAGTTCAACAGAAAACACTGTTTCATCTTTACAGTTCTTTCCTACTGATAATCTTATTACATTGTTTAGGAATAAACTGTATGCACAGAGGAGTAGCCAATGAATCCCCTACACTCTCTTTCTTTTTTCTTATGTTTCCTTCAAATTTATTTTGATAACTAGTGACTCTCAAACATTACCTGTAATTTAATATGTGTACATACATACATACATACATACATACATACATACATACATACATACATATATTTATCTAAAGTAGATGTTCAACAAAATTATTTTTTTGTAATTTAAATGTTGGTTTCTGTTTTGCAGATGACTATGATCTTAAGGTTCTGATGGAAGGGTACAATTTCTCTCTTCTGGTGAAAACAGAAAATGAAGTTCCAGAAGACTTAAATCAAGCACAAGAGATAATTAAAAAGTTGAGTCGAGCATCCAAGCTTCTCATCAGTAACCAAACCAGACTGGGGCAGATGATGTTCACAGTTCTACAGTTACAAAATAAGGTTGATATGAAAAGCAGTATAACTGAGGCCAACACTGTTTACTTGGACCAAGTTCGTCTAAATGAAAACCTGGAAGAGAATCTACAAAAAACAGACAAAGCCAGACAACTGTCTAAAGAATATGAAGAAGAAGCCAATAAAGTTATTAGAGAATTAGCTAAGATTTCTGGAGCTGCATTTTGAAATAGTCAATCCTCTTTCCTTGACCATGATTTTGCAAGATATAACAACAAACTATAACAAATAACCACAAACATAGCAACTTATAACATTTAGATGGTTTTACAAGACAGAGAACTCTATTTGGTGCAGTATGTGAAAGTAAACCAGTGTATGTTGCGCATCAATAAAAGAAACCACAACATTGGGAACTTATAGTGATATCCTTATAGTGATATAGTGATATCACTTATAAAATATGAGCCTGCTCAAATATAGTAGATGCAATGCCACTGGTTTTAATAATATCGAAAAACTGTCATCAACAATTTCAAGCTTGTGTTTGTATCACATTTTGCTCTGAGATTAGGTACAACACTTCTAAGCACTAAATATGACTAATGAAAATGACTATATATTATATAACTAATAATGGGCCAGATTCAATTCAGTGAAAACATGAAAACTCATGGACGAGATTCAATTTGACATTCAATTTAATTTAGAAAGAAATGATCCCACAGTTTATCATGTGAAAACTCTAAAAAAAATAGAATTGAATTAGGAGAAAAATTGATCCTCCTCCTTGAGTTCATGTGATAAACCATGAGAACTTTTTCTCGCTAAATTGAATCTGGGCCAATGTCTGCATCCAAAAATGTTGTCCAGAGCAAATGGTTGAGCATCTAACATTTTATACAATAAGCAGCCCTTACACAAAGTTTCTTTTACCCATGCCTACGACCATGATGGTCTCTTATATTATATCTTATAATTATATTACTAAAAGTTACAAGTTAATAATCTGGCCTTACAAGGTATGCCAGACAATGGGTCACATTGAGCTTATCTGGCCATCCTGTCCCAGAGAAAAGAGCCATATATATATTAAGTCATATTAGAGTTAAGACCACTGTGCCTGATGGGATTTTTCAGTTTTCCCAATAATGATTTAAGGAAGCCCCTGTTGGATATCACTTGATGGAGCCATTTATACAGAGCTTCAGTATCATCAAGGTGTAGTACATTCAATTATTTTATGTATTGTACCAAAATCCTCAGATGCATGATCACACTGTAGAAAACAGCAAACAAAATAGAAACCATTTTCCAGCTATAGGGTACATTGCTGTAGGCAACGATCAAGGGAGCTGGAAAAAGTGTTTTGTTAATAAAGGTACATTAGCATGACAGATTCTGACCTCAAGTTTAGACTTTTACAAAACATTTACAAATGATGCTGGTCAGGGAATAGTCAATCGATGGTTTAAAAATGTCAGTGACTGTATTAAGGCACTAACAGGCCATCAGAAACCCATTTATATGTTTAGAGAGCAATACAAATGTGGGGATCATTGTGACTTTACAAAGAGCCTGAGCTTGAGGTTGCTGGAATCACTTGGTGCTCTGTGAAGAAGGAGCAAAAGTCTCTGGATGCTGCTGCAAAGTTGAATGCAATTAATGTTGATGAAGAGTGTGGTACTTTATAATGCTAAGTTAGGTATAATATCATGTTTTGTCATATGTCTGATAAAGGGGAGGGTTGTATCCTGTTCAACAATCTTCTCAATTTGCTGTTTGTCCTGTATTTAGCTGCTACTGAAAAAGTCAAGCAGAAAATTCAGTGTACATCTTAAGTAGATATTGGGTTGAACTTTGGTCTTCTTTCAACCCAAGCTAACTATATACTGTAACTATATATCTGTTTTTTATAATGTTACTAACCACTGTATACTTAGGGGCCAATTCATTAACTTCGAGTGAAGGAATAGAAGAAAAAAAACTTTGAATTTCGAAGTGTTTTTTTGGCTACTTCGACCATCGAATGGGCTACTTCGACCTTCGACTTCGAATCGAAGGATTCAAACTAAAAATCGTTTGACTATTCGACCATTCGATAGTCGAAGTACTGTCTCTTTAAGAAAAAACTTCAACCCCCTAGTTCGCCACCTAAAAGCTACCAAACCCAATGTTAGCCTATGGGGAAGGTCCCCATAGGCTTGCCTAACTTTTTTTTGGTCGAAGGATAATCCTACGATAGTTGGATTAAAATCCTTTGAATCATTTGATTCAAAGGATTTAATTGTTCGATCGAACGATTATTCCTTCGATCGTTCGATCGAAGTATTTGCGCAAAAGCCTTTCGACTTCGATATTTGAAGTCGAAGTATTTTCATTCCCCAGTCGAATACCGAGGGTTAATTAACCCTCGATATTCGACCCTTGATGAATTTGCCCCTTAAAGTCTATACTCTCCTTAAATATGATGAGTGGGCTGGCATCCTTCTTTATTTTGACATCATGTGCAGGCTCCTATACATACTATACAGTACATATAGTATACTGTATGACATTTTCCTAATTGTGTTATCTCCTGTGACCTAAGCCATGTCAAAATGTATCCAATTAGCTTGTGTTTATTTTTTTATATTTACATATTGCACTAAATCACTTGAGCAATATATATATATATATATATATATATATATATATATATATATATATATATATATATATATATTTATATATATATATATATTTATATATATATATATATATTTATATATATATATATAAAACGAGGGGTATCCTGACAACTGTGGATAATTAAATTGAGCACTGTTTTAAAGAAAGAAAAAAATTTAAAACAAAAATTGGACCTGGAGTTAAATTAACAAAGACCTTGATTCTCTCCATTGAGTTTTTCTGTGATTTAATTTATACCATTTCATAACCTTGTTAGAAAGGTAATTCTTTATCAAGTGCCAATGCCCATTCTTCCACAAAATGAAATACACTCGGGGAGTTACTTAACAAATCATTAAATTGCCACTGTTGTGACAAATGTTTTTTCATTTAATTGCTTTTTTATATACAAATGTTTCATTTTTTTGGCAAAATATTATGTATATATATTACTAAGAAAGCACATATATTAAAGAGATAATCACTTCCTTCCTCTTCCAGTTCTTTCACATCAGATGGTTATGGTGTTTTTTATACCTTTTAGCAAATTGTATGTAAATATCCAGCATCTCCTGATCATGTGTTAGCAGTTGAGGAAAAACACAAGTTTTACACATGAGATGCAGTGCCATGAGCCTGTGTGTTAAAAAAACAGTTTGTTGATACTTCTGGATGTTTCTCAAACCAAACCAGATAAAAAAAAAAGACAGATATGGTGCTGGCATATGGGAGGCAATATGTAGTTGGCTTAGCTTACTTTTATCATATCATGAAACTAAAAACTCATTATTATTTATGTTTATTTGAGCTCCTGAAATCATCTATATTTTATCATCTACCATAGATACTCCTATGGATCAGTTCTAATGATTGAAACACTATTTGGGGATCACTGTTCACTAGTGATGGATGTATCTGTGAAGTTTCGCTTTGTCGAAAAATTCACGAATTTAACGTGAAATTCGCAAAACGGTGAGAAATTCACGAAACGCATTGAAGTCAATGAGTGTCAAAATAATTTTGACATGCGTCAATTTTTATACGCGCAACTATTTGGTCCAAATGCATTAAAGTCAATGGACGTCCAAATAATTTTTATAAGCGCCAATTGATGCGTGTGATTTTTTTTTGAAGCAGCAGATTTTTCGCTGGTGAATATTTGCCGCAGTTTCGCAAAACCCTGAAATTCGCTGCAAATTTGTGTATGGTGAATTTATTCGCCCATTATTACTGTTCAAATGATGTTGGCACAAAATTGGGAACTTCAGGTCAGCTAAAAGGAGTGCACAGCGGAACATGACACTGAATTTTAAATAATTTCAGATTTTGACAATACACTACAACAATGTCAATTAAGGCACACCCAGGAACTCACAGAGTAAGACCTATGTTCAGGCATTAAACCTGGGTCTCTGGAATTTTTTTTGTACAATTTTCGTGCCAATCTGCGACATGCCATATGGTGGATTTGTGGCGAGGCCACATAGGCACATTTTTGGGGGCTGCATGCCTGTGCTCCCCAGTGCTTTGGCGCTCACACGCTGGCGCTTTTGCGCCAGTGTGTGGTAGTGCGGGCGGGCTCTAGGACCACGTGGAGTGCACGGCCTAGGGGCCCCGTCCAGCGAATCCTGCGCTGTCCGGATCGCTCCTTATAATCTACCGAGAGCATCTCTGTGGTCAAACCGAGTGTGTAAATCAGAAGAATATGCTATGTTTTGCACCCACTGAACTTTCCCCCATAAAATTTGAGACCTGCAGGCTATACACCATAGCATGTCACACCTTGCAGGCACTATGGATATGCTAAGCTAGATGCAAGGAGAATAGGCACAAGCGCCTACTGAACCATCGCAACTAATAGGAGCACATTTACTAAGGGTCGAATTTCGAAGTGGTAAAACTTAGAAATTTGAATTGTAGAAATTTGATAGTCGGTTTTTTTTTTAGTTAATTTAGCCGTTTTCGATCAAATTCAAATCGAACGATTCGAATGATTTAATCGATCAAACGATTTTCATAAAAAAAACTTTGACTTCTAAAAACTTAGCCAAATACTGGCTATAGGTTCTAGGAGGTCCCCATAGGCTAACATAGCAATTTGGCAGGTTTAAGGTGGCGACGTTTTTTAAATGGCCAGTACTTCAATTTTCGAATGGTTGAATATTCAAAGTATTTTCAATTCAAATCAAATTTTGGCCTATTCGATGGTCGAAGTACTTCGAAATTCGAAGTTTTTTGAATTCGAAAATTTACTTTGACCCTTAGTAAATGTGCCCCATAGTGTATGATTTTAATGTATGGGGGTTATTTATCAAAATTTGGAGTGAGAAAAAACTTTAGAAAAAATGCCCCTTGACTTTAATTCATTTGGAGCCAGAAAAAATGGTGCTTGCTGAAAAAATTGTTGCACATAAAAAATATTTATCACCCATTGATTTTAATGTCTTACAAATTTTTCGCCAATTCACAAATTTTTTAGCATTTTCACACATTTTTCGGCAAAGCAAAATGGGACAGATTCGCTTATCACTAATTATGGTAGGTGATGCTATTCAACGTATGGTAAACATATTGAACATATTTTAATTTACTGAAGATATTAAAAAAGGACTTTGAACAGTCTAAGTTAATAGGGGGACTTCAGGTTCATTGCTGTGATATAAATATAATAATAATAAATGATGCTTTACACGGACTGGTTTAAACTGCAAAAATGTAATCAAAGCTTTGTCTTGTTCAAAATTAAGAACTTTCTAAATACAATTAATTATAAATTCTGTACCATTTCTGAAATAATGAAGTTACTTTTGAATGTGCAGTTGCATTGGTGTTAGGGATTCGGCCGAACCAAATCCGAATCCTAATTTGCATATACAAATTAGGGGCAGGGAGGGAAATCACGTGAATTTTCATCACAAAAGAAGATTTTTTTCCACTTTTTCCTTTCCTGCCCCTAATTTACATATGCAATTTAGGATTCGGTTCAGTATTTGGCCGAATCTTTCACCGGGGATTCGGCTGAATCCCAAATAGTGGATTCGGTGAATCCCTAATTGGTGTTAATGTATATTTTTTCTTGCCCCAAATTCATAAATGGGCATTTTTTCCTTACTTTTTTCTTTCTTGCATAAAATGTAAGTTAATTGACATATTTTGTATGTGTGTGTGTGTTTTTTTTGGGGTGGGATTGCCTCAGAAACAGAACATGGCAAAATAATAGCACAGATTCACAAAGGTGTTTTCCAGTGACAAAAATGCAAATTCTGTTGTGAATCTGTATCAGAAAAAGTGCAAAACAATGGCAGTCATTTCAGTATCTTCTAACCCAGGGGTCCCCAACCTTTTTTAACCATGAGCAAGCATGAAAATAGTTCCAGGGGGTGCAAAATAAGGGTTGGGGTTGGCTATTGGTAGCCCCTATGTGGACTGGCAGCCTACAAGAGGCTCTGTTTAGCAGCACACCTGGTTTTTATGCAACCAAAACTTGCCTCCACGTAAAGAATTCAAAAAGAAGCAAGGATTTGGGGAGCAACATATTCCTGACAAGCCACTGGTTGGGTAACACTGTTCTAATCCACCCTTTTTTTATTAGGACAGTGTCAAAAATGCTTTCTTATGGACTGTTCTTATTCTAGTGTGTTCTTCAGAGAAAATGAAAAAACAAACAAAATATAACACTAACGTTTCTTGACACCAGCTATAGACTAACTTGTGCTGTAGACTTGAGAGGGGCAGCGTCAATTTGACGGGCCCCTCCCAACAACACTAAGGGGCCAATTCACAAAGGGTCGAATATCGAGGGTCAATTAACCCTCGATATTCGACTGGAAATTAAATCCTTCGGCTTCGAATATCGAAGTCGAAGGATTTTAGCACAAATAGTGCGTTCGAACAATCGAAGGAATAATCCTTCGATCGAACGATAAATTCCTTCGAATTGAACGATTCGAAGGATTTTAATCCAATGATCGAAGGATTATCCTTCGACCAAAAAAATTTAGGAAAGCCTATGGGGACCTTCCCCATAGGCTAACATTGACTTCGGTAGCCTTTAGATGGCGAACTAGGGGGTCGAAGTTTTTTCTTAAAGAAACAGTACTTCGACTATCGAATGGTCGAACGATTTTTAGTTCGAATAGTTCGATTCAAAGTCGTAGTCGAAGGTCGAAATTGCCCATTCGATGGTCAAAGTAGCCCAAAAACACTTCGAAATTCGACGTTTTTTTACTTCGAATCCTTCACTCGGAGTTAGTGAATCGGCCCCTAAGGGTTGAATTTCGAAGTGAAAAAAACTTCGAAATTCGACCATCGAATAGGCTAGTCCGACATTCGAAGTCGAAGGATTTTTAAGATCGTACTATTGTACTATGATCGTACTACGATCGTACAATAGTATTTCGACCGTACTTCGAATCAAACGATTCAAACAATTTAATCGTACGATTTCACAAAAAAATCCTTCGACTTAGGCTAACATAGCAATTCGGCAGGTTTAAGGTGGCGAAGTGTCAAAGTCTACTTTTTTTTAAAGAGACAGTACTTCGATTATCGAATGGTCGAATAGTCGAAGCATTTTCACTTCGAATCGAAGTCTAGGGGGCAGATGTATTAAGGGTCGAATATCGAGGGTTAATTAACCCTCGATATTCGACTGGCAAATTAAAATCCTTCGACTTCGAATATCGAAGTCGAAGGATTTTGCGCTATTCGTTCGATCTAAGGAATAATTGAACGATCGAACGATTAAATCCTTCGAATCGAACGATTCGAAGGATTTTAATCCATCGATCGAAGGATTATCCTTCGATCGGAAAAAACTTGGAAAGCCTATGGGGACCTTCCCCATAGGCTAACATTGACTTCGGTAGCTTTTAGGTGGCGAACTAGGGGGTCGAAGTTTTTTCTTAAAGAGACAGTACTTTGACTATCGAATTGTCGAATGGTCGATTAGTTGAACGATTTTTAGTTCGATTAGAAGTCGAAGTCATAGTCGAAGGTCCGAAGTAGCCAATTCGATGGCCGAAGAAGCCAAAAAAATACTTCAAAATTCGAAGTGTTTTTTATTCTATTCCTTCACTCGAACTTAGTGAACGGGCCCCTAAGTCGAATTTGGCCTATTTGATGGTCGAAGTACCCAAAAATTACTTCAAAATTCGAAATTTTTGAATTCGAAAAATTCACTTCTATCCTTAGTAAATGTGCCCCTAAGTATTGCCCCCCCCCTGCTTTCCATAAATAACAAACCAACCACACCTGATATCTTGGGTGAAAAAGGCTGCAACTTATTTATTAAAACATGGAAACAATGACCAACATAAACCAAAGCATTGAGTGTAGGGCAATGTGCCATCTCATTTATCAAATGCTTAACTATTAACTTACTTAGCCTCTGAAGGCTGCAAAGAATTGTACCCAATACCGAAGGGCCCGGCTGCTGTCCTTCCCAGGCGTGGCTTTCCTCCGTAACTCATGTCCCCTCCACCACTTTGGCCCCATTCCTAACCCCTGTTAAGCCCTACACTTGTTACCACTCTCACCGTTTTAGGGGAGTTCCTTCCGCTGCAACATTATGCTAACACTCCCCCCTTACCCAACTACCCCTTTATTCTGGGGAGGGCGGGTGGGAGCTGTTCAAGGTAAAAGAGCATGCTCCCTTCATTTCCTTCCTCTTTTAACCCCTCATGTCTCCACCCACCCCAATAGCATACCAGGAACTACAACCCCCTTAATCTCCTCTTCCCATTCCCTCATTCCTAGCCCTGTTGTTCCCAATTCCTGACTCACTCCCCCGGGCATTCCGACTAGAAGAGAGATAGTTTGCACACACAATAAAACGTGCATAACTGGTTTCTCTGAGCCTCTGTGAAATGTCTGCAGTGATGTGATTTTTACAGGCAAGTGATTTGCTTAACCTTATCAACAAGTCACGTTCATTATTCCATGAGCTCTTGTAGCATATGATTATACAGTATGTGCTTCCAGTAATGTTATATTTGGCAGCTAGAATATAATACGTTCTGCTCAATGAAAAAGAAATGCAGTAACATTGTGGTGTTAAACTCTTCCATGAAACACACAATCCAAGTCATTCTGAATTAAATGGCAAGTAATCACTTGTCTTTATTTGCTGCAAAACCTCAAACACTATGTGCTTCATTTATGTTCAGGAAGCCTACCTATACATAATACTTCTAGCCAGCACAGCCTATTATAATTACTACGAGGCGCTAACAAAAAAATGTAACCCATGGAAGCAGGCCATATTACATAGTCAGAAGGTCTTCTTTTCTGAGCTTACAATAAATCATTTATTTTGGAAAAAAAAATGCAGCTCTGCTTATTGTTCACATGATGAAGGTTGTCTTGAAATGTAAAAAAGACCTTGAACTAAATTGATAGACCTCAGTTGTTACTGAATACAGATCCTGGGACTAGTGATGGGTGAATCTGACCCGTTTTGATTTGCGAAAAATTTGCGAAACTGCAAAAATTTGTCGAAATGCATTTTTTGATGCGTGAAAATTTTTTGACACACGACAAATGTTTTCACTGCGAAATTGGAGAAGGTCTTCCTGTGACCTCTTGATAGCCAAAGGGCAGATACCCATGAATGTTTGCTGGTATTGCTGCAATCGTTGTCAGGTCAGTATTTCCCGGGGCGGGCGCCCCTAGGCCACGCGGCTCTAGCGCCTGGACACACGTTCCTAGCATCCACCCGCACTACTCCCCCTCGCGAGTGCTTGCATGTGTATTGATTTGCAGCCACAGGAGTAAACAGTGGGTACATGTTAAAAATCTGGTGGACCTGCCTGCATATGGCAGATTCACTTTAACATCTTAAAGGAGATATAAATCCCCACCAAAAGCCCCCTAAACTTTCAGGCATTGCCCCCCTCTTCCTCCCTGAAATGTTCATTAGTTAAAAAACCCTTCAAAAAATCTGACCCTTAACGTCTTCAGGTTTCTTCTCCAACACAAAGCCTTCTGGACCATGTGCAGTTGGACCAAGTGAGGAATCTGATTCAACTGCACATGTGTAAATGTGTGTTGAGACCCGAAGACAAGAGCTGGAAGATGGTGACTGGGAGCTCGGCCGGTTAGATTTTTTTAAAGAGTTTTTTTTTTCAACTAATGCACATCATAGTGGAGGGAGAGGGGAGGGGGCAATGCCAGAAAGTTTACGGGGGCTTTTTTTTTGTAGGGTCGGGGTTGGTTCTCCTTTAAAGATACTGACACCAGAAAATAAAAAATTTTCTAACTATTATAACATTGTCTTTGAATGCTATTTATAATTTTGTCATAAATTGGCACGCCCATAAAAATTGTTGTCAAAATTATTCAGACGGCTATTGACTTTAATGCATTTCGCAAATTTTTCTGCTGTTTAGTGAATCTTTTTGCCGTTTCACAAAGTTTCCAGCAAAACAGGACAGATTTGCCCATCACTAGTGACTGGATGTCTAACATAATAGCCAGAACAGAACTCTTGGTTTCCACTGATTGGTTACCAGGCAGAACTAATCAATTACTTGAGGGGGGGCCACATGGGTCATATCTGTTGCTTTTGAATCTGAGCTGAATGCTGAGGATCAATTGCAAACTCACTGAACAGTTATGTCCCGTGTGCCCCCCCCATTAAAGTCACTAACTAACTTAGAGTTAGAGAGCTGAAAAGCAGGAAGTTGTGTTCTGACTATTATGTTAGATATCCTGTCGCTCAAGCCTTTATACTTTACATTTTTGGATAACTAACTATATTAGAAACATTTTATATTTCGTGCATACAATCTATTTATCCAGTTTTTATATTTACACTGAACTGTTCCTTTAACAAACCCTGCTAACAATCCACATATTGCATTGTTACCTATACATCCTTTCCTATTTACATGCTGTCAGAAGTGATTCATCCTATTCTGCCACCACAAACTGCAGAGTCTAGCTACCTCAATCTGCCCTACTGCTTAGTCTCCCAGACGCCCCCCCAATCTTTACTATTTTTTATCAGTGCATAAATACTAGGGGCTATTTACAAGTTCACCAGCATATTTGGGTCCTCTAAAATGGATGCAATAAAGAGGTAACATAGTAAGTTAGGTTGAAAAAAGACACACATCCATCAAGTTCAACCTTTTAAGTCTATATATAACCTGCCTAACTGCTAGTTGATCCAGAGGAAGGCAATAAAAATCGGAAGCTTCTTCAATTTGCCTCAGATTTGAAAAAAAATTCCTTTCTGATTCCAAGATCGGACCAGTCCCTGGAGCTATCTTCCATAACCCTTTTGTAATAAAAACTACTTGCCCTGGTGGTCCAGTGGTGCGGCGGGGACGCCCGCCATGCTGTTCTTCTTCCTCCTCCATTTTGGGTTATTAGGGCGCGCCCGTGTCTCGTTCTATTTATGGACGCGTGGGCATTATGACGCAGACGCGCAAAGGCACGTTTTGGCATGGGATTCAAACCCCTATATAAGGCTCATTCTGGCTTCAGTAATTTGCCTATAATAGGTTTATCCTTGTGGTGTTTTGAGCATAAGCTATTTGATTCTGATCCTGTTCCTGTTTGATATCTGTTTTTGACCCTGCCTGGCTTTGACTATTCTACCTTCTGAAACCTGACCCTTGATGATTACCACCTCTGAATCTGCTTAACCCTCTGATTGACTACCTGGTTCGACCCTTGCCTGCCGGACTTTGCCTGCCTGACTACGATTATTCTCCGCCTGCCCTGACCTGGCATGATCTGACTACTATTCTGCCTAACGCCTTGTATTGTGACCTTCAGCCCAAAGACTTTGCCAACAGTTGTGCCCCTCAGCCTGTTTAGAACCCCTCATTTTAAGACCTGGCGACATCTGAGTAGCTGAGGGCTCCTCCCGAGACCAAAGGCGGCTGCTACAGGCAGAAGCACGAGCCGAGACCAGGGTGCTTGTCATCAGTTCTAGATTTAGGGTGCTAACCATTACACCTTTATTCCCTCCATTGCTAAAAAGCCATCCAACCCCTTCTTAGAGCTATCTAATATATCAACCTGTACGACTGATTCAGGGAGAGAATTCCACAACTTCACATCTCTCACTGTGAAAAAAACCCCTTCCGAATATTTAGACAGAAGTACTTTAGGTACTTGCATGCAAACATGCTCCTTTTGACATGATTATCAATACATCTATCCTTCTTCTAATGATGAAGAACATGGTGGGTTGCATTAATAGGTGCATCAGACATGCACCTAGTGAATACAATGCAAACAATCAGAACATATGCTCTGGGTGTGACGTAAACCACACTCTGTTAATGCTAGATGTAACTTTTGCACACAATTTGCAGCAAAACACAAGTGCAATTATGGACTGTGGCAGCAGTGATGCTGTAATTATGTAAACATATTGCATTATATGCATCCAAAAGTAAACTTTGCACACTGCACTTCATAAGGAACTCCAACTATCATTTGGGTGCAATTTAAAAATTCTCTGTGCAAACCACAATTTGTTGTGTCCACTGACCTCAGAATGTGTGTAGGTGTACTAGAATATGGCTTATAGTAAACACTGGCCAACCCCTTTCGGAGTTGTCCTAAAGATCTAAGTTGGCCCATATATAAGATCAAAACTGTAGCATGAATAATCAATATCTGGATGAATATTGGTCAGATATATATTGGACAGGTTTATTGGGGGACCAAACACATCTCCTGATAAGTGAACATACACCCATTTTATGATCTGATTGTTGGCTCAGGGGACAAAAAATAAGGTCAGCCAATTTGGTCCACCACTTGGGTGGCCCAATCAGGCAGTGGTCAGCTCAACTGGCAATGTCGCCAAACAAGCAGATCTTTCAGCGAATGACCAGCTTAACTTTGTAAACAGGAAGTAAATGTTCATGCTCTCCATGGGTGTGCATGTAACTTGTTCTGTGGACAGCTATTGGCAGCCTTCCCAGTAACGCCACCTAATTGTGAAGTGCTCACCTCAATTCATGGAAAAAATTGCTCTGGGCTGTTGATAAACCTTGTCTTAGATGCTGGGAACTGTAGTTTTGTGCAATCTATAGCACTACATGATGGATATAGTTGCCCTTTTTCATTGAAATCCAAATCCATTTTTGACTAGAGCTTGTAGAATACCATAATGGAACAAGGAAAATATTATGGACTTCTAGGCAAGGCAAGAGAAGGCTGTAACATGAATTATATATAAGCATTATATAGCCAAGGTATTAATTTTATGATTTATTTTCTTTCCTGTCTGCATAACAGTCTTTTACTGGTCCATGGGGAGGCTCAGTTCAGACGCCTGCAGTTTTGCAATTTATATTTTTTTCTCTCTGTGGGTTCTTTTGCTGAAATCTGATGTTATTTAAGTTGAAATGGTAAAATAAAAACATGCATGGGCCCCTGGGAGATAAGAAAACGTGGATGTACCAAAGATTTAATGCTAATCTGTCTGTTACATGTAATAGTATTCACTCTAAGATACCCTGAGGTGTATCCAACATGTACATTGAATTGGTGCAGAGCTCCACATACAGAATATCATATGGTTCTGAGTAAAGCAGAGCACTTCTGTTTAATAACTGAACTCTTATAATGAAAACCGTACAGTCGACTGTGCTGATTGAGAGCTAGAATAAAGAAACTGGATTCATTTTTGTTAAAGGGACAATTTCTGACTTTACAATAAAAATGATGTCTTTTCTGATAAATAAGGACACCTGTTGCACTATAAATGGAGTCCTTTTAGTGACTCCCAATTATAAATGGCATTAGTAGGTTGTGAGTAGAGGCAACTGCCATGGTTTCTATTGTTTGTTTTGCCATATAGTAGCAAAAAATATTTGTAAGGTTAAAGGGGTTTTAACTTTGGGGTAATATGTATCGAAAGAAAAGATGGCATCAAAGGAGGAGGTTATAACTGTGTGATAGTGGGGTTGTGCTTGTAGGGTTATTTAGAGGTACTTATTCCCCAAGGAGTGTCCATTTGGCTATCTTTCTAGGTTGTTCAACTTTTAGTCAGTACCCTGTTGCTGAAACAATTCAATTGGTCAATTAATTAGCCATCACTTTTATATATCAATTATTTTGGCCAAATATAAGCAAACATAGCTGTGGCCTTCTCATCTGAAGATTTGGGGCAAGCTGCCTGTTCATCAACCAATTCAGATCCATTTATATCTCGTAAAGTACTGATTATTTTGCCAGATGGTTATAGACATATACTAAAACAAATATATCACTATTTTTCCTGGCCATACCAGGGATGACTTTGACGTAGTTGGCCAGCTTAAATATATTACTATATATGGACAAATAATCCCTGTTACGGTAAGGCATTTTTAGTCGCTAAAGGCACAAAATGTCTCAATTTCCTAAATATATCGATAATGGGTTGAGTGCAGAGCACATCTTGTATTTGTCTATATGTATTTTATGGT
Organism: Xenopus laevis; assembly: GCF_017654675.1. NCBI lineage: Eukaryota > Metazoa > Chordata > Amphibia > Anura > Pipidae > Xenopus > Xenopus laevis. Next base: position 19,300,197 of record NC_054388.1, on the reverse strand, counting down.
CACAGCCTCATTGCACCCCCACCTAATGGTTTTAAAAATTAGTGGTGAGCACAACTTTCCCTTGTCCAAAATAAAGATCGGTTGAAATGGGAAAAGGGGGTACATAAGAAGATGCCACACAGGAGATGCTGATATACTTATGGGGGAATGTAATATGTTTTGTTAAAAATGTTCGAAAACATCTTTGCGAGTGCGACCATGTTTGAGCCATTTTTGACTCATTAAAGACCTCAATGAATTCCTCGCAAAGTTTTCAACCAAATTGCTTTTGAGAACATTCACAGTGTATGTAATAAAATTTCGCAATTGCAAACCATTTTTTGAGGCAAAATATTTAATGAAATTGCAGAGTGTTAAAGGTTCACAATGCACAATTTAGATTCACAATGCAACAAAAGCCTTACGAAGAATATTACTTTGCAAAAGGCAAATTTTTATTCGCAAAGTTTTGCTTTTTGTGGATTTTATTACATTTCCCCCTTGGAGCTTACAGTCTATGGGGGAAATGTAATAAAATTCACAAAGAGCAAAAGTTTGCGGATAAAAATTCAGGGACCTCCTTCCTACTGTGTTTCTTACGACATAGCTGTAACACTTAAGTGCTGTGTTCTTATATAAGCTCTGTGTATTGTGTATAGGTATGGGTTACATTACCTGGATACCCGTTATCCAAAAAGTCCCGAATTACCGAAAGGCCATCTCCCATAGGGGCAAATTCACTAAGATTCATAGTTGCGACAGGCGTAACTTCGCTGCATTTCGCCACACTTCGCCAGGCGTAGTTTCGCCAGCGCTCTGCAAATTCACTAAAATCCGAAGTTGCGCTCAGGGGTAGAGTAAGGTTGTGAAGTTGCGCTAGCGTTGATTCGCTAAGCGAAGCGCAGTTACGCTAGCGATGGTTAATTTGCATACGGCGCCAAATTCAAATTTCAATGGAGGAATACGTACAGTCACTACAAATGCCTGTGAAACCTTCAAAACATCAAATAAAATTATTTTTTTTGCCCTACACATGTGCCCACTGTATAGTTAAGTTGCCATGAGTTAGGAAATGTAGGGGGGAAGGAGGGGAGCCCCAAAAATTTTTTCGATCTTTTTCAGCCTATCACCCATAATATAGAAAAAACGCCAGCGTTTTTTGGGACTTAGAAAAAATTTGAACTTTTTTTGAAGCAATCCCTATCTACTCTATTGCGCTTCGCCTGGTCTGAGGTGGTGAAGGAAGTCTAGCGTAAAAGGTAGCGTTCAGAACAATGCGCGCGTTAGTGAATTTGCATAGTTACATCCGTTGCGAAAATTCACCAGGCGTAAGGGTGCGAAGTAACACTAGCAAATTTACGCCAGCGTTCGTTAGTGAACGAAAATGACCAACGCTAGCGAATTGACGCTAGCGTTAGGCGCTTCGGCGCTTAGTGAATTTGCCCCATAGACTCCATTATAATCAAATAATCCAAATTTTTTAGATTTTATTTTTCTCTGTAATTATGAAACAGTATCTTGTAGTTGACCCAGACTAATATATAATAAATCCTTATTGGAATAAATTATTGGGTTTATTTAATGTTCACATGATCTTCTAGTAGACGTAAGCTATGAAGATCCACATTAATGAAAGATCCGTCATCCAGAAAACCCCAGGTCCCAATCATTCTGGATAACAGGTCCCAATCATTCTGGATAACAGGTCCCATACCTATATACAGTATTTATTGTATTATTATTTGACTTGTCCTCCCTGTGTCTACTTTTATATCTTGTACTTTCATACATTGTATGACACTGTGGCTCCATAGTAGCACTTTATTTGTAAAGCCATACATACATATCCAGTAGATCCATCTTTATAATAATATCAGTATGCAGTATGTCACTGCTTCATGCTTACATTAAAAGTTGTTCATATTAGCATTCACAGCTTCCATTTATTTCACCAGTGTCACAAAGCCCATTGTACACAACTGCAACTTTCAGTTATGCGCTATGTTGGCCAAGACAGCTTAGACTGCTCTCCATGGTACCGAATAGTAGACATAGTAATAGTTTTAGTTGAAGTAGTTAACAGAAGGTGTTGTTTAGGGATGTAGCGAACTGTTCGCCGGCGAACTTGTTCGTGCGAACTTCGACCGGTCGCATCCGCCGAATGTTCGCGAACATCGCGCGACGTTCGCATTTTGCGTTCGCGTTCGATTCGAATACAAATCGTTCGACCATTCGACCATTCGAATTCCTTCGACCGCTATAAATCGAACGATTTCCATTCGTTCGAACGATTGTAAGCATTCGATCGAATGAAAAGCATTCGATCGAATGCTTAGATCGTTCGATTCGAATGAAAATCGTTCGATCGTTTGAATCGAACGATTTTAGCGGGTGTTCGAAGTTCGCGAACTGTTCGCGAACGTTCGCATTTCTTGCCGGTGTTCGCGAACGGCGTTCGCGAACACCAAATCGGCAGTTCGCTACATCCCTAGTGTTGTTGTTAGTATAATGCTGGTGTAAGCAAAGGTGATATACAGTATAGGAAATTCCATACAAGTCTCTAAGAATGTTCTTCAGTTTGATAAAACAAAAACAAAGTGTGACTGTAAAAAACAGGTCATTATCATTGAAATAGGCACATTTTTATTCAATGCACAAGAGTTGCAGTGATTTGTTGATTCCAAGGATGATGAATTCATGGTAGACTGCTTAACTTCAACTTCCACCCATCCCTGGTCTATAAATTATCAAAAGCCTTTTACCCACTTTTTCAACTTTTTTCGTTAAAGAACAGTAGTCAAGAGGTAGAGGGTCAAACCTATTTAACTGTTAACTGTCATGAAAAAAACTGACCCCTGTTATTGTGAACCTTGTCAGCATATAGTATTGCTTAGATTATTTTACGATATCTCATGATACCTTTCTAGGAAGACCAGGGTAAACCCTTCCAGTAACAACATACTGAGCCAGTCCATGCTGTGTGTGATGTGTTCCCACTACTGACATCTTCCAAGACAGATGTGGCAACTGAAGAGAAATTGAGAGCAATCCTCCAACACAGAACTGTAAAACAACCTTTAAACCCTTTTCAGTGCAGGGACTCTAGTCTAGTTTGCCCACCACTCTGTTGACCTATTGCCTTTCTCAGATTTTGGCATTCATGAAAACCTTAATTATTCAAAACCATGTGATCTGTGTGCCTGGGAGGAGTAGGAGTTTTTGGGAATTTTTGGGCATTTACAAAAACTTTCCATATCATTTCAGTCTCTTTGTGATAGACCTTCTAACCATGCCTTTGGTTAAGGAAAAAAGGGTGCCGTCAGTGGGGTTCATTTATAAAGTTTGTGCAGCGCATATTTATTAGCGAATAGTTGTATTGCCCATGTATTTCCTGAACGTGATGTAGTGGGGGTGGGGCTATGATGTGGCAAACGTCGATTGGCCAATCGCCACATCAATCTCAGGGAATCCTGGCTGGTTTTCCTAATTTGGAAAACCAGGCAAGCAGTTTTGACACAGATAGCCCTTCAAAACACCGGACCGTCCAGGTTAAAACCGGACAGGTGACAACCCTAGACCGAGTTTGACATACCGCCAACACATCATACCATGTTGCCTCTGTTGCTGATCATGCCTCATCATGGGTTTTTGCTAGAACATCATAACACAGTAGGAAAAAGAAGAAGAAGTCAGTCTTTGTCAAAACTAAAACTACAAGCCATGGCCATATATACCTCCTCTTCATAAAAACGTCATTGTATTTCCATAAGACTAATAAAGAAGGGAAAATGTAGAGCATAGTTGTAGTTAGTAATGATCATGTTGTTCCATAAGGCAATACACAGCAGAAACAGTGCTGAAAGGGTTATTGTTATTTAAAACCTCACCAAACCGCAGCCTTTCAATAAAAAGCTTTCAGCAGCATATAATACTTTTGCAAAGTGATGGATTTCAGGCCTACTGGACGTGTGTAGCTTGTCACAGTTTGCTGTTTATTGTGTGTGTCTGGTCTCCACAGTAACGCACACATGCTGTTTCACTGATTTAATAACTTTCCTGTAAATGTTAGGTAGGGCCCTGGTTTTATTTTAAACTGTCAACACCTACATTAGATCCCACCTTCCCTTTCACATGGTTCCCCCTGGCCAGACACCTCTCTGTTTCTTTTCTATTCCTTCTGTCAAAAAAAGAAAAAAAATGGAAGAAAGGAAAAAAATAAGAATGAAAACAAAAACAATAATATGGGGGCTTTTACGGGCGGAGTTTAGATTATTTGTGCATTTCAGTTTAATGTTTCAAATGATTCTTAGAATAAGTTCATGTGTCACATTGTATATTAAAAAATGAATCAGTTAATAGTGCTGCTCCAGCAGAATTCTGCACTGAAATCCAATTCTCAAAAGAGCAAACAGATTTTTTTATATTTAATTTTGAAATCTGACATGGGGCTAGACATTTTGTCAATTTCCCAGCTGCCCCTGGTCATGTGACTTGTGCCTGCACTTTAGGAGAGAAATGCTTTTTGGCAGGCTGCTGTTTTTCCTTCTCAATGTAACTGAATGTGTCTCAGTGGGACCGGGGTTTTTACTATTGAGTGTTGATCTTAGATATACCAGGCAGCTGTTATCTTGTGCTAGGGAGCTGCTATCTGGATACTTTCCCATTGTTCTTTTGTTTGGCTGCTGGGGGGAAAAGGGAGGGAGTGATATCACTCCAACTTGCAGTACGGCAGTAAAGAGTGATTGAAGTTTATCAGAGCACAAGTCACATGACTTGGGGCAGCTGGGAAATTGACAATATGTCTAGCCCCATGTCAGATTTCAAAATTGAATATAAAAAAAAATCTGTTTGCTCTTTTGAGAAATGGATTTCAGTGCAGAATTCTGCTGGAGCAGCACTATTAACTGATTCATTTTGAAAAAAATGTTTTTTCCCATGACAGTATCCCTGTAAAAAGGATAAGGAATTTTTGTTTTAAATATTTCAATTGGGTGTATTTATTTTTGTGATTTATTAAACCCGCATGGTGTTAAAAGTCCAAATAAAAAAGTAGTTCATGTAGAAATCCATGCTCCAAGAAATTACCAGCAGCACACTGTTAGTCTTGCATAAGTGCTCAAGTGCAGATTTATTGTGTAGCCCATAGCATATAAAGGCAACGTTTCGGACCTCCCTGGTCCTTTGTCAAGCCCCTTGACAAAGGACCAGGGAGGTCCGAAACGTTGCCTTTATATGCTATGGGCTACACAATAAATCTGCACTTGAGCACTTATGCAAGACTAACAGTGTGCTGCTGGTAATTTCTTGGAGCATTGATGTGACCCTTTGACAGGATTGGGGTCTTCCGGTTCAGCACCTGGCACAGCAACTGTGAGACGAGTTGGGAGGTGAGCGCTCCATATTTGTGATTGTTCATGTAGAAATCCATGGCAGATTTTTTGTAGATATCCTGATTTGCGTTGGGTTTTGAAAAAGCTGCAGTATTCGGGCGTCAAATGCGTAGAAGTTGAGGATTCAGATTTTTTTTACGATCTTATCGTGACTTTTCCAACACAATCATTTTTCGGGAAAATTTTATGATAAATAGGGGGAAGAGTCTGTGTGGATTTGGTCGGAGTGACTTTCCAAAAATAGTGAGGTAAGTTCAAGTGGAGAAAAATTCCTAGCATGAAAAGTAGAGTACAAAGCAGTGGCATTCAAAATGGTGAATGATGTAATATAACTATATTTTTAAAACGTGCCTTTATAAATATGGCTTCAGTATTAGCTGCCTTGATCAATGTAATTCAAGGATAGTAAAGGTTTCTTTCTATGAGATATGAAATTATCCATACAGCATTTGATGGATTCCAAGAACACAAAATACTGATTCTTTAGTAGTGAGTTTCTGCTGTTTCTAAGCGTATGTTAAATTATCTAGATTACCACCTCATATCCCATAAATGTGTGTTAAATAAAATGATAAAGTGGGACAGCATATGGAACTGTACTGAATTTCTGTATTTTATTATCTATTTCTTTTTCCTCAACCCAACCACAATTTGCTATATTTAATTTACCTTTGGTGAAATATTTTACTACTTTCCTTATTTGTCACGTTCACCCTGAAGAATTAAGGGGGATGCCAGGAAGATTGGGGTGGAAATTCACATTCCTGTAGCAAATATTCCATTTCAAGTTCCTACTAACCATATGTTTTATCATCTTGTACAAATATACATAAATATACAGACAGGATGAATTCCTTAGCTGTGCCAGAAATAGAAAGATAATAATATTATAAGAAGGATTGCATAAGTTTGGCCTTCAAATTGAATCTAATGGCTAATGCTGCATAATATGCAATATTGTTACCCTATTAATCCATTTCTAGGTGTACAAGTGTCCTTGTTTGCCCAGTCTATGTTTACAGTTTTAGTGCATTTCTACTTTTAGATGCACTTTATACTGTGGCTGATTGTCAGTGTAAGAAAAATACCTGTGCGGCGGGGCCGCCTCGTACGAGGTAAGCTACAATATCTTATTAAGTGGAAGGGCTATGGCCCTGAGGAGAACTCTTGGATCTCAGTAGAGGACATCAAGGCTGACAAACGCAGGAAGAAGTTCCATCTAAAATTTTCTAGTAAGCCTGGGGGTCCAGTGGCCCCACCTGGAGAGGGGGGTAATGTAAGAAAAATACCTGTGCGGCGGGGTCGCCCGCCGCGCCATCTGCGGGGACGCCCACTGCATGGTTCTTAGCGCCGGCGCCATGTTGTTTTCTAAGGTGCGCGGCACGCCTTCGTGCCTCTCAAAGGCGCAGGCACGCTGTCGTGTTTGCACCAGCACGTTTTTTCAAGTTTGGCGCGAATTTTGAAAACTATTTAAGGGCCATTCAGTGTACAGCCCTTTGCCAGTGATAGAACTTGTTCTAAGTGGTTTTCCTGTGCCTTGTGCGTTTGTCTTGAAAATTCTGATCTGATTATCCGTGTTTGACCCTGCCTGTTCCTCACTACTCTCCAATCTGTATCCTGACCCTTGCCTGCCTACGACAACTCTCCTGCTTAACCCCTTGATTGACTACACGATTTTGACCCTTGCCAGCCTGACGATTCTGATATCCGCCTGCCTCGACCCAGCCTGTCTGACCATCCTTCTGCCTAATCCTCTTGTACTGTGACCTTTGGCCCAAAAGACTCTGCTTCCAGCCGTGCCCCATTGCCAGCCAGAACATCTCATCTTGTACCCCTCGTTAAGTCCAGGTGGCACCCAAGTAAGCTGAGGGCTCTTCCCGAAGCCCAACGGTGGTCACACTACTGGTGAAGGCGAGTCGAGACCAGGGTGCTTGGCACTTGTTTTGGTATTGGGTGCCGGTCGTGACAGTCAGCTTCAAGATCTAGAGCATATGCTCCCAGCCTAAATTTCTTGGACCCCTGGTGGTCAAATACATCAAGACAGGGTGCATGGATGAAAATCCTTCACCAAGGAACTTTAATGGGCAGATTTATCAAGGGTCAAAGTAATTTCGAGGGAATTTTCGAATTAAAATTTTTTTTTTACTTCGACCATCGAATAGGATACTACGACTTCGAATTTACTTCAAATTCGATTCGAAGTAAAAATAGTTCGACCATTTGATAATCGAAGTACTTTCTCTTTAAAAAAACTTCGACTTCAATACTTCGCCAAATTAAATCTGCCAAAGTGCTATGTTGGCCTATGGGGACCTTCTACAGTATTCTACAGCAACTTCTAAGTTTTTGAAGTCGAAGCAAAAATCGTTTGATCGTACGATAAAATCGTTGGATTCGAAGGATTTAATCGTTCGATCATTCGATTTTACTTTGACCGCAGAATAGCCAAATTCGATGAAAAAAAATTTGAATTCAAGATTCGAAGTAATTTAATTAGATGGTCGAATTTCGAAGTATTTTTAACTTCAAAATGCGACCTTTGACAAATCTGCCCCTAAAATTTTAAATATAAATAAAAATATCCGGAAGTAATTTAGAATTTAGATTTTTTTTTTTTGAATTATCCCTTTATTTAAGGATAAATACAGATTACCATAAAAAAGGTAATTGCCCTTACCTTCTGGGTTACACCAGAGCAGGACTTCTTGCTTATCTTTCCAGGCTTCAGTGAATAACCTCAAATTCAGGGTGCTAATGAGTATGTGCAGTAGAGACTCCACACCCCAAAACAACACACAGGGGCAGATTCACTAAGCTCGAGTGAAGGATTCGAATGAAAAATACTTCGAATTTCGAAGTATTTTTTTGGTACTTCGACCATCGAATTGGTTAAATTTGTTCGAATTCGAACGAAATCGAACGAATCGAACGAAAAATCGTTCGACTATTCGACCATTCGATAGTCGAAGTACTTGCCCTTTAAAAAAAACTTCGACCCCCTACTTCGGCAGGTAAAACCTACCGAAGTCAATGTTAGCCTATGGGGAAGGTCCCCATAGGTTTGCTAACCTTTTTTTGATCGAAGGATTTTCCTTCGATCGTTGGATTAAAATCCTTCGAATCGTTCGATTCGAAGGATTTAATCGTTCGATCGAACAAAAAATCCATCGATCGATCTAAGGATTAGCGCTAAATCCTTCGACTTCGATATTCGAAGTCGAAGGATTTCAATTCGAGGGTCGAATTTCGAAGTATTTTTAACTTCGAAATTCGACCCTTAGTGAACCTGCCCCACAGTGTCTGAAATAAGCTCAGGACACAGGGAAGAGTCACAGTGGAGGAACCTTGCTGACAGTAAATGGGGGCAGATTTGCAATTCAAATTTTTTTTACTGATTTTACTAAGGGGGTTATTTATCAAAGGTAGAATTTTAAAGTAATGTGATTTTTTTTAAACTCAAATAAATAAAATTTTATTCAAAATTCAAATGGTATATTATGTCTGATAAAATCTGAAAATCGAGTTTTCCTCTGGGAAAAAAAGTAACTTCTGCCCGTCAAATTTTTTTCTCTCATGGAAGTCTATGGGATGTCATTTTGTAGCAAAAATATGGCTCATCACTAAGGGACCTCTGCCATTGACTTCTACATGAACTTGGCAGGTTTTAGGTGGAGAAAGTCAAAAAAGACTGACCAGACAGACTTTCAGCATTTCATATAGCATTTTTTCAGCTATAATTCCATCAGTTTTAACAAATATATCCTGGAGACTGAGACCCCCTTCTATATACAGTGAAATTTTCTAAATATTGGACATAATAGCTGTTTTCCAAAGCTGGCTAATGTCCATGTATTGTCTTCATTTGACCACATTTATCAATGGTATGGGTGGTCAAAAAAGTAAATTGCTCAGGATTCGATTTGTTTTTTAACTGCACATCACTCAACAGTTATTCTTTGTTAATTTCAGAACCAGTTCCTTGTTTTTCAGAAGGTCATGTAAGTGATAGCATTGCTGCATAAACCTACAAATAAGCTCATCTAGGATAGTAATTGTATCCATTCAGTTTTATAGCAAACCATGTGTTTGTCGCTTGAGGAAGGGAATGTTTTCGTCATTTTTTAATTACCTTGAGTGCCCCATTGTTTTTTTATTTTTGTTAATTCAAGATTTCTTTCATGGTAGCACTAGAGTCATTGTATTTGATGGACACTTTATAATTATATATTCCCAATATAGAGCAGATTGTAGTCTTTTCCAAGAAAAGCAAATTGCAATTATGTTAAAAGAAAACTATGAATGAATACTTAAAGGAGAAGGAAAGCTACGGAGGCATTTTATTGCCAATAGTTTAGCTGCAATAGTGCAAGCTAGAATGCTATATTTATTCTGTAGAATGTTTTACCATACCTTAGTAAAAAGCTCTAGAAACTCTCTGTTTGTTTAGAATAGGAGCTGCAGTATTAACATGGTGTGACATCACTTCCTGCCTGAGTCTCTCCCTGCTCTGGGCTCAGATTACAGTAGAGAAGGGAGGGGTGGGGGGAGAGGAGCAAACTGAGCATGCTCTTGCCCAGGGCAATGAGGTTTAAGCTGAAGGCAGGAAGTCTGATACAGAAGTCCATGTGTACACAATAGAAGGAAAGAAATGTGGTGTTTCTTTTGACAGGGGACTCAGAGCAACATTAATTTGGGGGTTTACTGATATATTTAGATGGACCTTTCTGATAAGGCTTACTTAGTTTTAACCTTTCCTTCTCCTTTAAGCAACAGATAGTTCATATCATATTAAGTGGCATATTAAAGAATCTTACCAAACTGGTATATATATTTAAGTAAATGTTGCCCTTTTACATCTTTTGTGATGGTCTGTGTGCTGCCTCAGAGATGACCTGACCAGAAATACACAGTATACAGTACAGAAATACTGGAAGCAAAAGACAGAACTCTGTTAATTGGCTCATGTGATATAATATACTACCAAAAATGTATATTATTATGAAAATGGTTTCAGGGTCTGACTGGGACCCGGCTCTTGTGAGCCCCGCCAGCCCAGACTCGCTGCCTACCCTCTTTTGTTACCACTCTCCTGCCCTGTTAACAGAACCCAAAATTTACATATGCACGTGAATGCATGTGTGCGCACGCAGGAGGAGGACGGCTTGCAGCAGCTTGTGGAAGGGGCGGGTCCCAGAGGAGGCTTTGTGGCAGTGGCGGGGGACCGGAATGGCTGGAGGGGCACCCCTTGGAAAGCAGCCCCAGTGGACCCCTGGGCCCCCCAGTCCGACCATGAATGATTTATTTATATGAAGCACGGTTTTACATATAAGCTTTTATATGCAATGTATTGGATGATATATTGTTTGGTGGCTATAGTTTTCCTTTAAGATTATGATATAACTCCAACAAAAAAGGTATATGTCTGACATTCTCTACCACCCACAGAACACTGACTACAAACTGATTGAAATGAAGGAGATACTTTCCTTTCTGAGTTATATCTCCTTGATTATCTTGTTTTCCAAATATTTAAATAATAAAGTGGATTGTGCAAAATTAGATCACCGGATTAATAGCATGCAAGAAGATACCTTTCAAAAATGTTTTCCTAATTTTGAAGGCAAAATATAATATAAAAATTAGCCTTGTGGTTAGTGCTGAAAATCAGATTATAGGGCTGCCCACAGCAGAAGGTTTTAAGTGACACAGATGGAAACAACTATGACATTCTCAGATGACACAGGGAAATGCAGTGATATGTCACTAGCCTTTTCTTTAATCAACAAATAGCAGTTGAAAGAGTAATGGTTTTTTAAAAATGTTTTTCTGGTCACAAATCATAAGAGGAAGCAACCGTACAGTGGCAAGCATACACATCAGGAACAGACATGTCAAATTCTTCTGCAGACCACCAGCAGGGACCACTATGGTGGTACCAAGTTGTCTGCTAGTAATGAAAATCATAGAAAAGCAATGTTGTGTAAACCCTTGATGAAGTACAAAAGGTCTTCTGTTCAATATTCAGACTCTGGACATGGCTTCATATTTTGTCTTCTTTTATTTCTAACCATTAAACTATGGTATTATATATATTAGTCAATGGTAACTGGTGAGTGATGATCATTGTGTTGGTTAAGTAGAGTGTATTTTCCCTTACAAACAAAGGTGTAAGTCACTGCATGCTCATTCATATTGGGCAACCTAATATAATGTTTTATTACAAACTTGGAAGAGGCAGAATTGGAAGGCAAATAAATGAAAAACATATACAAGATTAAACAACAGTGAAACAGTTATAAGCATATGTCAATTGATGCTAAACATTATTATGAATTGCCCCTACTAATACTACTACTTTGCATTAAAAGGATACTGTCATGGGAAAAAACATTTTTTTCAAAATGCATCAGTTAATAGTGCTGCTCCAGCAGAATTCTGCACTGAAATCCATTTCTCAAAAGAGCAAACAGATTTTTTTATATTCAATTTTGAAATCTGACATGGGGCTAGACATATTGTCAATTTCCCAGCTGCCCCAAGTCATGTGACTTGTGCTCTGATAAACTTCAATCACTCTTTACTGCTGTACTGCAAGTTGGACTGATATCACCCCCTCCCTTTTTCCCCCCAGCAGCCAAACAAAAGAACAATGGGAAGGTAACCAGATAACAGCTCCATAACAAAAGATAACAGCTGCCTGGAACATCTAAGAACAACACTCAATAGTAAAAACCCATGTCCCACTGAGACACACTGAGTTACATTGAGAAGGAAAAACAGCAGCCTGCCAGAAAGCATTTCTCTCCTAAAGTGCAGGCACAAGTCACATGACCAGGGGTAGCTGGGAAATTGACAAAATGTCTAGCCCCATGTTAGATTTCAAAATTGAATATAAAAAATCTGTTTGCTCTTTTGAGAAATGGATTTCAGTGCAGAATTCTGCTGGAGTAGCACTTTTAACTGATGCGTTTTGAAAAAAACATGTTTTCCGATGACAGGATCCCTTTAACAAGAAAGTTACATTTAATGAAAACATTTTATTTTACAAATATTTAAACATTGGCTTATGATGATCCTGCTACATGTGGACATGTCTCGATCCAGAGGTTACTAATGATTAAAGCTGATACAAGACCCCCTGCATTTTGTGTCTAGCTGATACAGCTTTTTCTTTCAGACTCAAGAGGAAGAGAAGAACATGGTCTCAGCGAGCCAAGTCTACAGTGTTACAATTTCCCATGTGTATTGTCACAACACAGTAAGAGTTGTTATCAATCATGTGTTGTGTTACACAAAACACAAACGCAAATCAAAAGCCAAGCAGTGATTAATCCATATGATTACAAGACAGAGATTAGATGGCACCCGCAGTGACTGTTCTACTCATTGACTTTGCCTTTTTTACATGACCTCTTTTCTTTTTGTATTTCCAACATCAAAACTCAAGAGGTGGCATGAGGTTAGGGCAAAATGTCTTAGAATTCTCTCTCTATGTAATCTCATTCCTGCTGCCCAGAACCATGTAAAGTAGCAAAGAACAGAGGAAAGCTCAGCTTGGCTCTAATAAATGAACCACAACTCCCAAAGGGTGGATTTGCTTCTGTGTTAGAATTTTGCCATGATGAAGTTGTTTTCAATTCAGGTGAACTGTGAAGAGATTAATCTTTTGTCTCCCTTTTCACCTCTATTTGTTGTAGTATTTCAAGTTTGATGGCTTTAGTGGTGGTGTTAACAAAGTTACACAATAACAATATCTAAAAAGGTTAACAGGAAATGACCCACTACCATAAAGCACGGATTACAGCAAGCAGTGAAGCAAAAAAGAAGGAAAATGTGTCATTTCGATGAGTCAGACTTGATTTGAAAACCCTTGTTTGCAATCTTGTTACCATAATACCTTGTAAGTATAATACTGCTGTGTAAATAAACCGAGAGTGTGTTAACCCCCTTCATCAATATTGTTGGCCAGTAATATCCAACCATTTTGTTATCTAGACCTCAGTGGCCTAAGATAGCCCAGAGTTAATTATCGTGCATTTGAACCAACACTAAATAAATAAGAGTTACAATGGTCTGGAAACAGTAATGAAATGCCATGAATAGCATCTAAACCAGTTGGAGAAGGGTCAACATTATCAAGGCCTAACCTAAAGCAAAGACCAAAAGCTAACTAGCTAAAAGGGAGGTGTTATAGCTGAGGAGGATGAAGTGGGTGAAAACTTAGGGTGAGGTTAAGGTCTACTAGCCATCATTTTAAAAAGGTTACAGAAAGGAAGGTTATTAGTTACCCAGATTGGTGGGGTTAGGAAATTTTTTATAGGACCCTGGAATATATATTTGGTAGTTGTCACAGTTAGTTGTTGGTCTCATGTCAGTCTGCAATGGGAATGTGGTTCTAGTAGAAGAGATGATTTGGTGAGATGGTTTAACCCCCAAGGAGGGCCATCATTGTGTGTAGACACAATGGTGGAGTCCTGGAAACCTTCAGTAAAGTGATGTAGGTCTTTCCAGCTGGCACAAGGTCACCCATTCCGATTAGAAGAAAAGAGGTTCCGCCTTAATATTCGGAAGGGGTTTTTTTTACAGTGAGAGCTGTGAAGATGTGGAATTCTCTCCCTTAATCAGTTGTACCGCCTGATACATTAGATAGCTTTAAGAAGGAGTTGGATGGCTTTTTAGCAAGTGAGGGAATACAGGATTATGGAAGATAGCTCATAGTACTAGTCCGAATTTTTTCCCCCTCTGAGGCAAATTGGAGAGGCTTCAGATGGGTTTTTTTTTGCCTTCCTCAACTAGCAGTTAGGCAGATTAAAAAAAACAAAAAACTAAAAGGTTGAATTGATGGACGTGTGTCTTTTTTCAACCTTACTTACTATGTTACTATGTTACTATATCACTATGTAAGTGGAAGGTGTCCCATCCCATTTACCCCTTAAAGATAAAATATGACAGCTATAAGTTCTATTTTTTATTAAAGTCCCTCAAAGCGGGTATACAATGTGGCTGTATGACTAACCCCTGTGCACATAAAATTCCTAATGTGGGAACTGGTTCCTCTGACAGTCATATTGACACCATATTCTAAATATTGCCCACCTTTGTCATTAGTGATGAGCAAAACTTCCATTTTGCTGCTTCAAAAATTCATATTTTAAAAGGGGATTGTCTTTAAAAGTTCTAACTATTACATTTTTGGTTTTAACCTTTTTTTTTTACCATTTGAGGGGCATGCCACATTTGTTTTATTTGTTTAGGGCTCATGTCTAAGGCATTAGAGGATCTCTTTTGTTTTTATAAATAATAATCTTTATTTTGCTTCCTTGAACATTTTTAATAATAAGTGGCTTCAACATCACTAATAAAGACATATATATGACCTATATGTACCTGCCCTATTCCAATTGACCTAAGCGTAAGTGTACCAATGAAGTTTTGCTATGCAGAAATGAACATTAGCAAAAGTTCGCTATGAAATGCTTGTGCTGACAAATTAACGCTAGCAAAACGTTGCCATTGTTCGGCTGCCAAGACACAACTGAATTAGTGAATTAGCGTATGTGCTGCAAATTTACATCTGACGAAGTGGTAAAGTGGCTGCTAGCATATTTTCTAGAGCAAAATAAACTGCATTATTCCTGGTGAAACCAAATGCATGGCAAAGTGCCTCCCTCACCCCTCATGAATACAATGTTGCCAAACACAGGAAACTACAGGTCTATATACTCTGAGGACCTGCCATAAGCAGGGTGCATAGTACAAATAACAAACATTTGGGGGCACATTTACTAAGGGACAAATATCGAGGGTTAATTAACCCTCGATATTCGACCATCGAAGTAAAATCCTTCGACTTCGAATATCGTAGTCGAAGGATTTACCGCAAATACTTTGATCGAACAATCGAAGTAAAAATAGGTCAAATCGAACAATTCAAAGGATTTTCAAAGGATATTCCTTCGATCAAAAAAAGCTTAGAAAACCTATGGGGAAGGTCCCCATAGGCTAACATTGATGCTTGGTAAATTTAAAGTGCCGAAGTAGGTAGTCAGAGTTTTTTTTAAAGAGACAGTACTTCGACTATCGAATGGTCGAATAGTCGAACGATTATTAGTTCGAAACCTTTGATTCGCAGTCGAAGTCGTAGTAGAAGGTCGAAGTACCCAAAAGAAAACTTCGAAATTCGAAGGTTTTTTTAATTTGAATCCTTCACTCGAGCTAAGTAAATGTGCCCCTTGATTATCGCACATATACATTCATGACCATTAATAAATCGACTCCTTCCAGTCTTGATCACATAGACAAAAGTGGGTTAAGATATGATTTGGAACAAATGAAAAGCTTTAAAAACAAATAAGCTAAGGACATACATGGGCTGGTCTCCATTTGCTAACCAACTAAACTGTACTAGCTTAATTTTAAAGTGTCATTGAAACCTCTTGTAAAGTTAAACTCACATGGAGCAACATGGTCAAACAGTTTGTTCAACTTCTAATGAATGTGGGGGCCTGTTGGGACCTATAGATCTTTATGAACAGAATTATGGTTTGATGATGGTTAATGTACTTATAAGAAGAACTGATTGATGAAGAAGTGACCACACATATCCATGTCATCTCCTCTATCAATATGCTAATTTGGCCCATTATTCAATATTGTCCCATATATGAAGCCATTGGTGGCAGCCTTGAAGAGACTGTAGCAAATCCTCTGTGACTCACTAAACTGGGGCAATTTATTTTGTTTCTTGACAAAGACATGTTTTACTGTACCAGTATAATATGAATCATGTGGCAATAAATTTTTCATTTACCTTCTGTAAGCAGCAGATATAATATGCCTTCAGACACATGAGCCAATAGCAAACATTTTGCAATAAAATCAGGATTCCTGCTCCAAAGAAAACATTTTTGTATTTTTATAATATAACTGGTATGCCAAAGAAAATGAATTATTTTCAGTTTTTAGAGTTATGGGTCCTTTAAATATATTCCCATCTAAAGCAAATTTAATGCACACTTTACAGTTTCTGCCTTGAGGAAAAAAAATCAACTTTGTTCGCAATTCCTTTTTCTTTACTATAGTCTCGTTGAAAAATAAACATTTAAAACTAAATTAATGAGATGAATCAAGTACTTTTTCCTCAAAGCTCCAGTGAATAGATGTAATGCTATACAAATTTAAGAGTTTGGGAAAGTCAAAAGTAAAATACAAACAAAAAGTCTACTTTGGCAGTCAGATGGTAGAATTATATCAAATGAGTACTCTTAGAAATTCATGGATACAGTAATCTGGTGATTAATTCAATCCCCCAACTGGAATGCACAGAACGGTAGTTACAATATACATTATGGTCTGTATTCACCAGCTGACGACAGAAGGAATACTACTGTATGTTATAAAAATCCTGATTTTCAAAAGAACACTTTAAATCAGGAACAATTTTCCCCCCAGTGGAAATTATTACTCTGTGGGGCGCATTTACCTAGCTAGAGTGAAGGAATAGAATAAAAAAGACTTCGAATTTCGAAGTATTTTTTTGGCTACTTCGACCTTCGACTATGACTTGACTTCGAATCGAAACGTTCGACTATTAGACCATTCGATAGTCGAAGTACTGTCTCTTTAAAAAAAACTTCGACCACCTACTTCGCCACCTAAAACCTTTTTACTTCGACGGTCGAATATCAAGGGTTAATTAACCCTCGATATTCAACCCTAAGTAAATGTGCCCCTGTGTGTTAGTTTGTTATTTTTCTTATTTTCAAATGTTTGAAATTTGAAAATAATGAGTATTGACTTTATATCCTTTGTATAACAAGAACAAGCGAATGAGGATTGTAACAAGCAAGGCGGAACCATTACATAAAATTAACTTTTAAATTTTTTTTTTTTTTTTAATGATTAGAATTAAAATAAGCAGAGTCACTACTGTATATTTCAGCTACTGCTATTTAAATAAGTTAAAGAATGCATGTCTGTGAAATTGTTAGTTGCGTGTAGCAAAAACACAGACAATGCCTATTTGGAGCTATAAGGTGCCATTCTTAAAGGAATTGTTCAGTTTAAAAATAAAAACTTGGTAAATAGATAGGATTTGCAAAATAAAAATGTTTTCAATATAGGTAATTAGTCAACAATGTAATCTATAATGGCTGGAGTGATTGGATGTGTAACATAACAGAAGATAGATAACACTACTCCCTACTTTGCAGCTCTCTTGGTTTCCACTGATTGGTTACCAGGCAGTAACCAATCAGAGAATTGAAGGGGGGCACATGGGTCATAACTGTTGCTTTTAAATCTGAGCTGCATGCCAAGGATCAATTGCAAACTCACAGTTATGTCTCTTGTGGCCCCCCTTCAAGTCTCTGACTAACTCAGAGTTAGATGAAAAGCAGAAAGTTGGGTTCTGTTCTGTGATGTTACACATCCAGCCTTTATACAGTAGATTACATTTTTGGCTAACTAATAGTGATGGGCGAATTTATTCGCCAGGCGCGAATTCTCAGCGAATACCCGTGATTCACTAAACTGGCGTGAAAATTCACTGTTGTAAAAAAAACGGGCGCCGTCGTCAAAAAAACGGGGCTGTTTCGTGAATTTTTTGCCGTTTCGCGAATTTCACGGGAAATTTGCACATTTTTCGGCGAAGCTAAATGGCCCAAATTCTCCCAACACTACTAACTAACTATATTAGAAAAGTTTTTCTTTTGCACGTATATTTAACCAGTTTTTATTTTCACGCTAAAATGTTCCTTTAAGCCCTGGGGATGCAAAGGCACTAAGGGGCCATTTAGTGCTCATTTTCTAAGCCCTTGTTCCCCCTTGGACATTGTGCTCTGCACTGACCACCTGATGAAAAAACTGGATGAAGAGAACAGTGTCAAGATATGCAGCTCAGCCCTTAAAGCAGGCAGTAAGGACAGGGCCCGATGCAAGTTGCTCGTCCTGCCATTCCACCCACCTCAAAATGACTAGCAAGATAGGGGCAGGTATGGAGTGGGAGGGTGAAAATGTAGGTGCCAAAATGGAGTGCAGAGGCCTGCATCATTTGGCAAATATCCCAAGCGGGTGAGTAAAGTGCAAAATAAATAGCTGATTGCAGCCTTTTTATTTATTTGCACTTTGCCCACTGATTGAGCCATTGTATGTGAGCACTATCAAGGACAATTATTTAAATCTACTATGAGTACAATTTATTAAGAAGTCTTAAAAAGTCTCTACAAAGCTAAATAAGCATACAACTGTAACCACTTTTAGGTTATTAAAGTTAAAGACACTGCAGAAAAACTTGACAATACCAAAAAAAAAAAAACAGACTATGACGGCATACACATCTGCACACAAATATATTTTTATACGATCTTTATGATAAGCATTATGTTGCTGTTAAAGTGATACTAATACCTCTACAGTTAATTACCATTTTAAATTTACTATAAAAAAAGTTTTTATGGTCACTACACATATAGGGGCAGATTTAAGAGCGAAGTGGCTAACGCTAGCGACTTTTCGCCAGCGTTGCCACCCGCAGGGACTTTACTAACCAATTTACTAACATAGCCAATTTGCTAGCGAAACAGACCGTTGCTAGCGGTCATTTGCACTCTATCGCCAGGCGACTTTTCACTCTGACAAACGGAAGTTACTCCCCAAATTCACTAAAAGGCTGATTTTACTGAACGTTACCTACTTTTGCCAGAGTTGCCTTCGCCACCTGTAGAAAGCTTAAAAACAATAAAAAAAAAAATATTTGAACAACCAAGGCTTATTTTTATGTGAGGAATGAAAGCTAGTATCATTTTATATGACTCCAATGTCTTATAGATTCAAGAATACATGTTGTGCATAGGAGTTTACTGCATGCCTAAAAACTGATTTATAAAGTGAAATCCTGTAAATTTCCTTGGCGTCTAGCAATTAACCAAATTTGATGTTATCGCTTGACATCCTTCACTTTTGATAATATTTTTCTGCAGTGTGCATACTTTAAAAAAAAAAAACAACAACCCATGACACGCTAGACAGGAGGTGAGATTATTTTGACATCAGAACGTGGCCCATAAAATATTTCAATATCACCAGGGGGACTACCGTGGGGAAATAAATGCCCATCCAGAAATTAGGTAAACATTGTCCTGATCTCCTTGTGACACCTCCAGAAATATCTTTAATGGGGAGTTAACATATAGGCTGGTAAATACAAATAAGCATTATGCTTTGGCACGTAGGTATCAATCTTTCATTTTTTATGACAAAATCACTAATAGTGGCACTTTACTTCATACACTGCTCTCATTATATCCAAGACCTGGGTTCTATTACTGCTCATTCTAGAGGTGCCAAACCTAAATGGAACATCGTTATCTTGGCTTGAAACTGGTCAAGGTTGCCTCGGTTCGTCTGTTTTATACATTGGTTCCTTTTTTTTTTTTCTTGTTACTTGCCAAAACAACCTTTTCCCCCTTGGTTTTGCACACGTTCATGTTGACTTTGTGGTTTCTGAAACTGAATTCTGGCTCCTAAGCTTTTATGTTTCCATAGTGACCACAGGCCCTTATCTGCTACTGGAGATTGGCACAGAGACAGCAAGGCCTTTCAGTTCATTTCAGTTTAGGCATTTTTATTTTTACTTTTTCCTAAACCTGTCATTTAAAAATCACGTAATTAATTGTGCAAATCCTGTGCCACATTGAGCTGCAGGAACTTTGAAGTCCGATTGATCATTTTATTGAGCCATGGTTACCATTGCCTTATACATACAGTACCCGGCGCCACAGAGAGCCTGCTGGAATTTAACTTGTCCTGCTTCAGGTATGATAAAGAAACCCTGGCATCTTCTGTTTGTTTTTCTAGTTTCCTTTCCAAACTCGCCTTTTCCATGCATCGGAAAAGACCTTAGGATTTTTTCATGTTTGTTTTCATTCACCAAGTTACCCTCTCTGAAAGGCTTTACTTATGTTTATTCTCTGCTATCCCCCCCCAAAAAATAAATGGTCTGAGTCATACCTACAGCTCCCAAAGGGCAAGAAACTTAGCAATGTCAAATATAAATTGAATTATTTATGGTTTGTGATGGGCGAATTTGCGCTGTTTCGCTTCGCCAATAAATTTGCAAAATATTGAAACAGCGAAAAATTTGCGAAACGGCTCCGGAATCTCATTTTTGACGCCGGCGTCCATTTTTGATGCCAGTGTCTGTTTTTTTGACTGATGGTATTTTTAGTAGTACCATTTTGACCTCGTGTAAGACAAAACTCAGTAAAGGAAAACCTTTAGTAACAGTCAGGCAATTTATTCATACATAATACAACATAACAGTTTTGTCTGGGTAAGCTGTTGGAGTAACACACAGAATGTCAGCCAAGGACTTACCAAAGACACACCTCTTGGTCCAGGCGTTATATAGCTTTCAGAAGGCATTTACAGTTATTGTAACAAAGGGTTCACGGAAATACCATACATAGTCTGACTCCTCCTTGTACAATTAATGTCTAAATGATTTACTTAGTCTTACATGTTATCAAAGGAATGTTGTAACATACTGTGCCTAGCTCCAACGGTCCACAACCTCGCAATCAGCTATTGGCTAACCAAGGCCATTGTGGTATTTCCAGTAATTTGAGCAACACTTCAGCTAAAAGGGGCCCCCTCAGACAGGCTGGCGTTATGCTGACACTCTAGAATTTAAGTAACAGAGTGATGATCTTTTGTTTGTATGGCCTAGTATAAGTTATATGAGTGACCATTGTCCACAGTAGACCATTAGCCCTTAAAGTCCATCCTGCCTTGGGCCCTATAGCGTTATTGCGTCATAGAGGGCGGGGGTGACAAATATCAACCCTCTGACACTAGCCATTCGTCCGTCTTAGGATTTAGACCGTTCCAGATATATATTATATAAACATGACGAAAATGCGCCGGCGTCCAAAAAACAGACACCAGCGTCCTTTTTTTTTTTTTGCGATGCCGGCGAATTTCCGCGGCCGTTTAGTGGATTTATTCGGCGGTGGCGAATAGCGCAAATTCGTGCCTGGTGAATAAATTCGTCCATCACTATTTATGGTGTTACTTTCCAAATGAATGTTACTGTAAACTTAAGGAGAGGCAATGACCACAATAGGTGATTGGGTGAATGAATGGGCCCAACATGTTTAGATTAAAAATGTGACAGTATTTGCTCTTGATCCTCAGTCTTCTATTAGTCATAATATATAGTAACCTAATATAGTGATATACATGCACTATGTATGTCAGATGTAAACAGCATGAATTGTTGTTGTAATGGAGAATGGTAACAGCAGAATGAAACCAACTGAAAGTACAACTTAAAGGAAAACTATGCCAACAAACAATGTAGGTCTCTGTTAATATATATTGCATAAAACAGCTCCTATGTGAAACCCTGATTCATGTAAATAAACCATTTTCATAATAATATACTTTTTGTAGTATGTGCCATTGGGTAATCCTAAATAGAATATTTTAGCCATTTCAAAAAATAATATCTTACGATTCACTGTGCATAGAAACAAAGGGCACACAAACGTGTTAGGTCACATGAGCTAATGAATGTACAGAGTTCTGTCTTTTACTCCCCCCCTTTTTTCTGTTCCAGTTACAGCTGCAGTATTTCTGGTAAGGTAATCTCAGAAAATATCATAAAATGGGGGCTCAAGGGAAAAATTGTGAAGGGGCAATATTTACTCAAATAGATATTCCAGTTTGGTAAAATTCTTCAATATACCACTGAATGTGATATAAATATAGAATTTGTTGGTTAAGTATTCATTTCGAGGGTATAGTTTTCCTTTGATGCACTGTAATTACTTCTGCTTACCCAGAAAACACTGATTTACTATCTTTACCAGTGCAGTTGCCAGTAGCAATCAAACCTTTGCATTTATTTTTACATTTAGGGGCAGATTTATGAAGGGTCGAAGTGAATTTGAGGGAATTTTCGAAGTAAAAAGATTTGAAATTCAAAGTAATTGTTAGCCTATGGGGACCTTTTACAACCATTTTCTTTACACATCGAAGTAAAATCGTTCGATTGTACGCTAAAATCGTTCTAATCGTTCAATTCGAACAATTTAATTTTTCAATCAAACGATTTTACTTCGATCATTCGATGGCCAAATTTGGTGAAAAATACTTTGACTTCAATATTCGAATTCAAAGTATTTTAATTCGATGGTCGAATTTGGAAGTATTTTACACTTCGAAATTCGACCCTTGATAAATCTGCCCCTCAAGGTTGACTGCTGAAAAGTTGTCATTTAGCACATTAGTGAATGAGCCCCATTAGCTCTTATCTTGTATTAGCTAATTTGTTATTTATAATGATGACGACCTAGAAAATTTGTATGCAAGCACTTTGCAAGTATTCAGTCACAGAGAGTTCAGAGTATCTTTTTGGATCAACACTGTGTTGGAATAGCCTGAATGATATTTACTCGTATTACTACATAAATGAAAAACATATTTAGTCTCTTTTTATTAGATATTAACAATAAGAAAAGACAATTTTGCTCATACAAATAGTCCCATTTAACTGATGCAGACGGAAGCTAGGTTAACCTCATATATGAAACTGCCTCCCACCCCATGCTTAAAAATCTGCCAATTATCTGTCAGTAGTACATGCATATATTATACATCAGTTTCTGCTCCATTTACTTGGCATTTCAGCAAAAGCTTCCAGCATTCTAAAACTGACCAACAGATGCTGTGAATATGCAATATTCAGGGATCCCATTAAATGTTTCCATCCTCTTCTCCAAGTACAGACAGTAAAATGCTAAAATTCAACATGTAATGTAACATATATGTATCTATCTGGCTGATTGTCTTTCTATCTATCCCTACAGTCACAGTCATATATAATTTACTGTCCAAAAATTACATTTATGGATGGCAAGATCGGGTGCAAAGTGCTGGAATGCAATTTTTTCTCTCACTTTGCTCCCTATCCCACCATCAACAGCAGCTATGGGCTCCAGAATGAATACAGAGCTCCAACAACCAGGCATGAGGTGCAGAGCACAGAATTTTTTGAATGTTTTTTTTTAATTGAACACCAAGGTGCATGATTTTGTAAGCCTATGATTAAGTGCTCCAACAGGCACGAAACACGTTAGGCCATGTCCTAATATGTCTTAATAAACTGTTTGCATTATTTTACTTGCTACTTGATCTATTTTTGGAGGAACTCACACTTTCAGCTTCTTTGTTATGTATACGCACCCTTGGACTGTGAGTATGTCCTCCCAATTTTACTCTATTTTTGAACTGGTATTTATTTCAGTAGTGCTCACAGAAGTTGGATGCACCATCTCCTTTTGTAGTTGCATGATTTTGTAAACCCTACTGCTCTATCACTAACTTCTGGAGTTTAATTAAATTACCCCTTTGGACTCACAAGGATTACAGCACATCAAAACCACACCCTGTACTTTATGGCTGCCTTGACAATAGAAATGGTACTACATTTTGTAGTTGTATTAGGCAAATTGGCATCATGTAAAAAAAAGTTTGCCTGGGTACTTTGGCCACTTAATCAGACAATTAAAGAAGCTTATTATTTACACAGAATGCTTCTGTTTAGCAAATGAACAGACTTACACGACTCCATGTAGGCCATCTTCCCCTATGTTTGAGTGGCCTGAAATAAAGGATTTAGCTATGGGTCCTTGTTTTGCCACTAGGGAAATGTTGTAGGAATTTCAAGGTTTTGCCACCCCCAACCACAGGACCTAATTCTATTTTTAGGCCCTGATGTTTGGATCAATGGTAGGGTTGCCACCTGTCCGGTTTTGTCCCAGTTTTAGGAATTAGAAAATGAGAAGATCCGGCCAGCACATAAAGTTAATGACATGACAATCAGCTATTCCGCCCCCAATGTCATCAGCCCATCCCCTGACATCACTAGCCCATCCATGACGTCACCCTCCTCCTGTCCAATCACCTAATTGAAAAGATGGCAACCCTAATCAATGGTTCCAAAAATCTTCTCTGTCTGAAGCCTCAAGTATTAATCCTGAAGACTAACTACGACATGTTGATAGTTGGATAGCCACTGTACGCCATTGTAGAATTGTTCTATATGAGCACATCTGCACTTTATCATATTCTTACTACTATCATATCACAATTATACACCCATCATGTCTGACGTTTAGCATTATTTACTTAATCTTGTCTGTTGTCCGGTACTTCTATGTTGTGTGTAGCACCATGGTCCTAGAGGAACGTTGTTTTGTTTCACTGTGTACTGTACTAAACGTATATGGATGAAATGACAATAAACTCACTCTTGACTTGACTTGGATAGGAAGCAGCCCTAACTATTGGAGCCACATATGGTCGATTGTGCTGAAATAGAAGGGATATATGGGAAATTTTCTGAAACAATTGAAAAAAAAAATGTATACTGTATGTGTGTAAGCAGATATTTATATAGGACACAATAATTTGTTAGAAGCAATTCTATGAACACCTGTCAGTGGTCTGTAGGGGATTATGGACGTTGTAGCCCTGTAACAGCATATATTCTGCATGTGGTATGCACATTTTATCCAATTTGGAAAGATTCGTTTCTTGTTTAATCTGCTTTTCTCCTTCTCAGTGTGAAATGATATTCTGTACGTCTAGTTCAAAATAGTTTTTTAAAGGTAATTAATTTTTGTGCATGGGGGGTTGTTCTTGCTAACAGGAGTGATTGCAGCCCCTTCTGGGATTAGATTATCCTGAATGTTATGATCCAAGGCTTCCATTTCATTTGACGTGCCTTTTTCTGGACATGAGCTGCACCAGGCCTATGTTTTTTCTGTAAATAGAAGCCTACGAAATTTCAACAAGTCAGCCCTTGTGTGCCATGTAGTGAGATTAATGGCAAACCACATTATTTTCCCCTTCATATAACAGGCCACAATTACAACTGTACTCTCTCAAAACAGCAGTTTGTTTTTGTCAGCGGCACTGGAGTCCCTTACGTATTCATGTAGCCCTGTGTATTACAAGCATACGCACAAGGGAATTATTTTTCTCTGCACGGTTCAATCTGAATAGGAATTTGCTGGAGCCAAAGTGGCTATCGCGTAGTTTTGTCAGAACTATGTAAATAAATAACGCCAGCCAAAAGGAAAGGAGGATAAAGAGCCTGAATTTTCCAGCTCCTGCAGACGGAAATAATTTTTGGCGCTGCTAGTCTGTATCCAATCAAAACCAATTTTGAGGGACCAAAGTTAACACTTTTTCCTATGATTCTGTCAAGTATGGATTTGGATATTATGTGGTGCCCAAGCACCAGGATGAACTAGTTTTATCTGTCACAAAAGTCTAATTCTAGGTCTTCCCATTCTGGATATACTGTAAAAAAAATTTTTTGTACAAATTTCCCTACATTTCTGTCCTACAGAAGTCAATAGTAGTAATAAATCTTCCAGAACAGTTGCAATATAGAAAACAGAAACGACATCAGCCATGCACCGCACTCTGTGTCTAGTGCCAGATTTTGAATCCAGGGCATTGCAGATATGACCCTGCTGCAAGTGCAAACATTAAGTCCAAATTTTACTATAATATATATATATTATTATAAAAATATATTATTATAATATATTATATTATATATACTATTATATATATATAATATATATTTTTTGTGGAAAAAAACCTATTATAACCTGAGTATGAAAAAAGTCTGAATCTGAAAATCCAGCATCTCAGACCTACAGAGGTTGTAAATAAGTCAATGGGAGAGGTCCCAATCCTATTTGGAAATTTGCCTGAAAATCTGACTATTTCGGACTTTTCAGACAAAAATTTTCGCTAGATTTTTTCGTATTTCTCCCCGATCTGATTAAATTGTGCTTTTTTAATAATAAATAAGATCTAATTGTGGATTCTAGGATGGTCAAACTTTTTTTTTTATTTAAATAGTCTAAGAAATTAGAATTTTGATAAATAAGGCCCATAGTGTATATACTACATTTAAAGGGGTAAACATATCATATTGACTAGTTAGGGCCAGCCACAAATGACCAAATTGTAAGACAAAGAAGTAAATAAAGAGCGTTCAAGAGTAATACAACAGGAGGTGGCTTTGTCTGTAGAGAAGATGAGAAGAATCCAGCAATGCCCCCAGGTGAGGAACACCAATGTGTAGAACAGTTTACATAATATTTTCTAGATATCATTCAAGTTTTGTTTCCTGCAGTTAGCCATTAAATCATTAGTGACTCGGGAGAGAAGGCTCAAGAGAAAAGTATTCTTTGCATGTATTTCCTTTCTGTCTGACCTTAAGTGTCTTCACTTGATCCTCTTGGGTTTTAATCCAGACATTCTAAGCTTCTTTTTTTCTTTTAAATGGATGGCCAATAATGCTTCCTTCTCAGAGATTTATTCTCTTAGTTCCCAAAGGTCCTCTGTAGTTGGTTCTGTTTTATTTGTCCTATTAATATGCTGCTAATACAGTAAAACCAGCCATCAGTCTTCCCACTGCCCCTTCATTTGTCAAAGTCTCCACTATGCAGTTGGAAGAAAATCTTGGCTTTCGTTTTGTTTTCTCTCTTCTGATGTCTTTTCTTTATTAATATCATTTCCTTAATCACAAAACTACCCATGGACTCAAATAAGTGTGTAATGCAAAAAGAACTGTACAACTCGTAATCTGAGACATGTGTATAAAACAACATGGACATGTAGCTGCACATGCCGATGTAGGGGCTGTGGTAGTTTTCAGCAGGAAACAGTACATTATTAAATCATTTTGCAGGGCCAGTGACAATCGACCAAAGTGGTACATTATTCATTTGATATAGGAACTTTAATATCTACAGCAGAATATTTTTATGCAGGTGCAACAGAGACTTGGTTTTGTAGTGGGATGTGCAGACTATTGCACAGGTGCAGTAGGAACAAAGAAATATACACAACAATTCAATAACTAAATAGACATTTGAATGGAGTTATTCAACATCTTAACTAATCATTTGAAAATTTTATCTCACAAATAAGAATCAAATTTTCCATCAAGTTGACTGTTGAACCAAAGCCTTGAGATGTTCCCTGAAACATGAGAGGTTCCATGTCAAGATCAAGTACAATCATTCACACATTTTTGACTTTTTATAAAACAGTCAGTTGTTCTTGCATTTTACTGAAATACAAAATTTTGATCATCTTAGTTGGATGACATTTTTGCACCTCAGTTTTCATATAGTGCCACACATTCTCATCTGGATTGAGATCAGACATATGGGACCTTGCAGGACATTCGCCTTTTTGTTGTGCCAAGGCATAGGGGGTTATTTCCTAAACCCCGAATGCAAAAACCACGAAAAATTTGTGATTTTTTTAAATAAAATCAGACTTTAAAAAAATCATGATTTTTTCGGAATTTATTAAACCCTGTGGATGGAAAAGTCTGAATCTAAAAATCCGGCATCTCAGACCTGTCGAGGTTGCACATAAGTCAATGGGAGAATCCCAATGATATTTTGATGTGCGATGGGTTTCGTGCAATACCCCAAAGTTTTCGGGTGAAAAAATTGTGAAATTCGTTACAATCGGATAAAAAAATCAGAAAAAATCATGAAAAGCAAGTGCAGAGAAAAAGTGCAGAGCTAAAATGGTTTGAACCAATAACTAAAAGAAACAATTGGTTCATACCATTTTAGTGTAAACCTTGGGGGGGGGTTTGTTTTATAATTTACTTTGATGCGATTTTTCTCTGCACTTGCTTGGAAATCGAACTTCTTACTCTGATAATCTATTTTCTATCTTAAGAGCACTAGGATATGTGGTTTTGCAGGAAAGATAGCTTTTATACAAGTTAGATGAGGTAAAATTTGAGACCACAGTCCCAGTGACCCTGACTTCTCCTCCTTTGTGGGGTCCCTAAAACAGACAAATTACAAGGGATTTCTCCACCTTCTATTATTTCCTGTTAATACTTATCCTTGAAATCCAAGCACTTGCATTAACTATATTTAAGGAATTGAGACCTTGGCACACAATAACTTTTTATCTATTTAAGGTCACAGATCCTTATCCAATTTTGTCTAAAGTTTTAGGATAATGGTGGTAATTAATTAAAACCCTTAATTAATTTTTGGATAGAATTATAAATTAATTTAACAAGAAATCACTATATCATTGAGCACTAAGTCACTTTAATTTGGAAAGAGAAAGTCTGATAATCAGAAAGTTATTGAGCACTAAGTCACTTTATAGTAGTATAAGAGAGATAGCCTGCTAATTGGAATTCATTTATTGCATTGGCCCTTTATAATCTTATACATTTTTTTGGTCATTAAGCACTCTATAGGGAATCACCTTGTTTTAAACAGGCGGTGTACTTTTCCACTTTTTCTTAAAGAAGGGGACGATTTTGGTTAAATCCTTCAATCCTTTTGAATATGGCATAATTAATTTAGGGGATATCTCTTTACTCTAATTAACATTGACATCCTTCTGATGTAAGTCAGATCCCTTTAATTAATTAATTTAAGTACATTAATTGATAGATCCTCTGCTTTCAAATTTATACAGTAATATTCTACTAATTATGAGAATGCATCCATGAATCAGGACTTTTGGGGTAATTTGCACTGCAGCAAGATCTGCGGAGAAATTAGTGCCTAATAATGGGAAAAGTTTCATAATTTCAGTAATATACTGTATTCAGTGCTTTTTTATTTTATTCTGCTAACAATACAGTGACCATATTAGTTTTGTTACTAGAAACTGCACACATGTACAGTAGTTGTGTCCATTGTCAATAAGTGAGACCCAGCACTTAGATTTCTGTAGTACAGTATATTCAAAGTTACTCTTCTTGGATTCATTACAATGGTATAAATTGTATTCACCTTTCAGGCTACATGTTAAAGACCAGGAACGAGACCAAAAAAAACCTCACAATTCTTTCTCCAAATCATACATTTTTAAATAGTAATAAATCTTCATATTTATTTTATCATCAACCCCACACCAGCCTCTGCTGTGAGCTTGGAGTCAGAGTTTACAGTACTAGATATCAACTGTGATCAAACTGTAATACAGCTGCACCAGTTAAACACTGTCCCCATGGCTGCTACCCTTGTTGAAGTTAGTAGTATAATGAGGTTTTTTTCAAAGGAAACTGACAGTCTAAGTATAATAAAGAATCCAATAGGGCTTAATATCACCAAAAGGTAGGCCATATTATACAGGTAATGGAACCCCTAAATATTTTAGAACAGGGGTTACTTTAGATATTATAATACATGAGTTTCAGTGAGTCGTGTGACAGAAGTGACAATTAGGGATGGGCGAATTTGATCCATATCGTTTCGCCAAAAACTCGCCGCCGGCGAAATGTCGCCGCCACCCATTAAAGTCTATGGGCGTCAAAAGAATGTTGTCGTGCTGTGAATTTTTTTGACGCGTGTCTTTTTTTTTGACGCACAACGCCATACAAGTCTATGGGCGTCAATTTTGCGGCGAAACAAGGCGAAAAAATTCGCCCATCCCTAGTGACAATGCTAAGCTTTCATTATAACTGATGACATCACTAAGCACCATTTATGAAGATATAATTTACAGGATATTAGTGGCTCTTGTGTAATATATATATATATATATATATATATATATATATATATATATATATATATACAGTATTTATAAAATACTGAAGAGCCATGTTTATACTGTGAATTACAGTCATGTTATTTCTGCCACATGACACACTGAAACTTTGGGGCAAATTTACTAAAGGGCGAAGTGGCTAACGCTAGCGACTTTTCACCAGCGTTGCCACCCGCAGGGACATAGCCAATTTTCGAACTGGCACAGGCGCCAATTCGCTAACTACAGAGGCTGCCGCTACCGGTCATTCGCACTCTATCACCAGGCGACTTTTTGCTCTGGACGCTACTACATAAATTCACTAAAATGCAGATTTTACTGAACGTTACCTCTTTCGCAAGAGTTGCCACCTCAGATCAGGCGAAGTGCATTAAAGTAGCTAGATCTTCCTCAATCTTCTGTCACTTACATTATATTCTGTGAGACAAAAATTCATCAATGTTGAATAAATGTTGGCGTCTTTTCCTTTTTCAGCCTGATTGCCTGCAAAAGACCTAACAAACTTTTTTTGGGTAACCGGTTTTCCCCATACATTTGCTAACATATGGAACGTTCATTTTACAGTGGGTACATGTGTAGGATATAATATCAACTCTAATGTCTTTATTAAGGTTCCCTGGACATGTGATTTTAAAAGTGTAATTTGTAAGTACATGCTCCAATATTTAACATAAAGACATCCATACAACTTTAAATTTCCCGCCCTATGCAAAATTGACCTGAGCGCAAGATCCCTAGCGAAGTTTCACTAAGCAGAAATGAATGCAAGTGCATTTTCACTATCAAATGCTTGCATTGCCAGCGTTCGGCACCCACAACAAAACTCCGCATTTAAGTGAATTAGCATAGTCTGAGTGCATTTGTGCCTGGTGCAGTGTAGAGATGGGTGCGAAGTGGTTGCTGGCGACAATTTGCCCTTTACTAAATCTGCCCCTATGTTGAGGATAATAGTATTCAAAGTAACTATATCACCAGCCTAATCTTATGAGAATTATGATTTTTCTATTATGCCCATTTAAAAACTGCCATTTGAACTTGTTCTGAAATCCAAACCATATCAGTGAACCATTGTCAGATTTTTGTTGTGGGGCACTTTGAGCTCCTTTGCCAAGACCTGCATGGCTGCTCTCTAGGAGTTAATAGCATTTGCAATAGTGTAGACAAAATAGTAAGCCACGTTATAAAGACGCAAGGAGAGAGGCTTGTGAAAGGTAATGGAGACACCTCCTCAGCCATTAAACTGTACTTATTCTATGAAATTGTATTTGAGTTTTTGTGTCTTTAAGTGCCGCTGACTGTACTATATTTCATGAGAGATGAACCAGACTGTCAGGGTTTCTTTGAACTAAGCAGGGTTGTAGACCACCTATTCATACTGCTAGTTTTACACACCATTTGAAACTTAAGAATGGCACAGTGGCCCCAAAATACTGCATTTTCTACCCCTGCTTATAAATCTCAATATGAAATGACACCATTTAATGGCACAATACCATGGGGCACAAGTGATAGAACACTAAGGGCAAATGCAAGTGCTAGATTTAACACTTGTTTCCCTTGGAATTATGTACGCTACACCTACTGCCAGATTTAAATTGTTTTTGCCCTTTGTAAGATATATTCTGTAATCTACTGTACATGATCCCTAATGATGACAGTGAGCCGAGCATTTAATAGCACAATCAACCACCTTTCCATTCCAGGGTGAATGTGGCAGTATACGAGATGAATGATGTCAGGCATATGTGCTTACATTCACAGTTGGGCATGGTAGGAATTGGTGCATGGGTTTAAAAAATGTAGCTGATGAGACTGGGGGACACTAAGGGGCACTTTTACTAAGCTCGAGTGAAGAATTCAAATTAAAAAAACTTCGAATTTCAAAGTATTTTTTTGGGTACTTCGACCATCGAATATGCTACTACGACCTTCGACTACGACCTTCGACTACGACCTTCGACTACGACTTTGTTTCGAACAATTCAAACTAAAAATTGTTTGACTATTCGACCATTCGATAGTAGAAGTACTGTCTCTTTAGAAAAAATTTTGGCTACATACTTCGGCAGTTTAAACCTACTGAGGTACAATGTTAGCCTATGGGGACCTTCCCCCATCACTTTTCTAAGGTTTTTTTGATCAAAGGAAAATCCTTCGACCGATTGATTAAAATCCTTCCAACCGTTAGACCATAGGATTTGTGGTAAATCCTTCGATTTGCGGTAAATCCTTCGATTTGTGGTAAATCCTTTGAATTCGTTATTCGAATATTCAAATTCGTAGGATTTTACTTCTAGGGTCGAAATCGAGGGTTTATTAACCCTCGATATTCGACCCTTAGTAAATGCGCCCCTCACTGTGTAACTTAGTGCCCATGACTGATAGAATGACAATATGTGAAACAGAAACCCTTGGACTAATTGGGCAATTGCACTCTTTTGTGAGCAGCAGACCACTGCCAGGACCGGTCTTCACCAACCGCCTTTTTGGGTCTCAGAACTTTCGGCTGTAGACCAACAGGGAATCTAAACATGGCAGAGTTTAATCCAAAGGAGTGCCTTTGGATAACGGAGGCATGGAATCAAAGCCAATATCTACTGGCATCAGAAGCACCAGATTTGTGTAGTGTGGTCTAGTGCTATGTACATTCTTTCAGAGTCATATTTATCAAGGAAATGTTGATTTGAATATAAATTTCTAAAAAAAAAAAAAGACTGATTTATATATTCCCCCCCCAAAACAAATGTAGCTACAGCCGGGCAAGCATTGAACCTTTTAAGCTCTTGGGAAATGCATGGCAATATTTACTGTACCTCTGTAATGCATTTGCCTAGAACTGGACGAGCTATATCAGATGCCAGGTCAGTCTGTGCTGGAAAGTATTGCTTTACACATGGCCGGCACTGATGCCATTTGAGTTATACATCTTCACATGAATACTTTCAAATTTCAAATTTTCTATTGACTGTGTATTCCAGAGTTACAGTAAATAGATTTGGTTTACGACGACTATTTATCAAAGTAGTATTTATCATTGGCTGAAAGTGAAAGTTTATCCTTTGATAAATACGCCTTTCAAAATCCCATAGAAATGAATGGGAAAGTGGCAGAATTTCACTCTAGAGGATTGTGGCGATCTCTAACTTCACTCTTTGATAAATAAACCCCTATGACTTTTTAGTTGGATCTTTACAATGACTATGACATACTATAGCAGAACTAGAGCCTGGCATCTGGATTCTACCCTAGATATAGATGCACCTTATACAAGGAAATGTAAGTATTGTCCACCTAAACATCTAATGACCAAATACTTCCCCTGTTAGACAAAGACTGACACAAGTTTAAGTGGACATCGGACACAGATTTTATTGATTATCAAATCATTAAATTACACAATTTAGGAGTTCCAACACTAGTTTTTTTCCTTCTCGGTTATGTATATATTTAAAAATTATTTCTAAATTACTAAGAGTCAATGTTACTTATTGGGCCATCACCTCCAATGTACCAATTCAAATAAAGGTGAGATTTGATAGACATGGATTTAATTTGAATGAAATGGTGCAGTTATGTACAGTGCAATGATCCATTTAACTTCAAGTGTTTTTTTTTTAAATTACTGCCTGTAACCAATCAGTGGAAACCAAAAGAGCTGTGTTCTTGTTATTATGTTACACATCCAGGCACTCCAGCCTTTATACATTACAGTTTTTTACTTACTACCTATAATGTAAACCTTTTTATTTTGCACAGCCTATCCAGCCTTATACTGAACAATTTCTTTAATATTTACCTGTTTCTGCCAAGTCATTTTAATGTTTGGATATATTAATACATCTTTTTTTTTTTAAATAAGTAATATAAAAAGAAAAGATTAACAAGCTCTTACAAATGTCCTTCAAGAAAAGAGCTAGCGACAAACCACATTTATAACAACCCAGGAGCAATGAGCAGACTGCAGTCTTTCTTTCTACATATAAAATTTATTATAACATGAAAAAGTTGTTGTTTTAACTGGCAGGGAAATATAGGTATTGGTTCTGTATATTTATTTTATAAATGTACAACAATATTTTACCAGCAGGAAAACCAACTTTGCTTGATAGGTACCATTTACCAAGGGATCTGCTGGAGGGAAACATTGATCAGAAAACTGAGCTGTGTCTGATGAAAGTGGAATTACAGCAAACTGTTTGTTATCCAGTAGGTAAGTGAATGACAATAGCACTTCTGTTCCAGTCAGACTATACATTTTCCTTAAGAAACCCAGCCATTAGCTTATAGCTTGTATTGCATTGGGTTGCCAACCATCTGTAATGTTGCCTCTTCTGGAAGTGCCCCATACCCAACAACAAAGAGGTTAAAGCACAAGACAGAGGGATTAAAAAATGCAGAGGTAATAAAATAAAATTCACAATGTCTAGCAACCCTTAGCAGCCAAGGCCATGTTTGTTTTCAGCAGATGACCTGTAAATGCTACCTGCTGATTGTTTTCAATAGGTTACTAGATTAGTAGCCAACTTTGCACTTTTTTTCATTACAACTGATGCTGTCAAACTTTATTTGCTACTCTCCTTCAGTACAGACTAAAGGGAAAATAACTTCTTTTTTTCATTGTGTTTGACAACATCCATCATTCTTTATCACTGTTTCTGAATACATATGAAATAAAATGTTTAAAGAACATACGTGCTTAATCTGGAGCCTTGCATCGGGTCGGGTATTCACAGAATACCCACAAGGTGTTCGGGTTTTGGGCAGAAAGTTCTGATTACCTGATTGTGCAGGCAAAGTTGCAGAATGTTCCCATGTGCTGAGCTTAATTAGGAGTAAGAATGCAGCAATCCTCATCCTGATGTAGATCCTTTAAACCATACAATTTGAGGAGAGCAGTCAAGAAGCAGTCAAGAAGCAGTAAACTGCTGTGGTTGTATTTTATATTCAAGACTACTTAATTATACAACATGTTTTGGGCCTTAAGAAAGGGCACGTAAGGCCCAAAAACATGTTGTGCAATTAAGTAGTCTTGAATAAAAAATACAACAATGGAAGGAGAAAAAGGAAAGCAAACCCCAAAAGTTGCACCTCCCCATCGTTAGATCCGATGGAGGGCGATCAACGGAGCCTTGCTGGGGTAGAATTTGGGAGTATTCACTAGTACCTGCACATCTCCCTGATAGAATTGGGGGGGTGCTTCTGAGGGTCAAATCCTGACGGCTGCGAAGTGTGCAGCAGAGAGACTCCATGTGTATGGGGTCTGTGACCCTTATTGGTGTTCATACGATTTGTTGTTTTGGTACAGCATTCATTTGGTTTCCCTTCCAAGGAACTGGGAGGGTTAAGCTGAGGGTGAAGGGGTGGATGGGGAATCAAGTAAGGGAACCTATGAGGATCGGGTTTTTACCCATTGCTTTCCAGTAAACTGATTACTTAGCCCCATCCATGTACCGTGGGTATCCCAAAGACCTTATGATTGGTCGATCCCCACCTCACGGCTTGTATATATCGTGCAATTTAATTACAGTCCGTTTATCCCCCTGGTCTTAACATTCATTTTAATTATTTTTTTCTGGACCTTTTGTTTTAATTTTAATATCAATAAACGTTAGGTTTTAATTGGTTCTTTGAGTCATTGGATCTAACGATGGGGAGGTGCACCTTTTAGGATTTGCTTTCCTTTTTCTCCTTCCATTACTATATATAATTTAACCCTGCACACCATCTTACTGTTTCTCGAGGGTGATTGGTAGTGCTCCCTTAACCTCCAATTATTTCTATATAAAATACAACCACAGCAGTTTACAGCTACTTGAGTGCTCTCCTCTAGTGATGGGTGAATTCGCTTTTCACTCAAAGCAGTGAAAAATTTGCAAAAAAAAAGTCAATGGGCGCCAAATTAATTTTTACACGCGTCAATTTCAACACCCACGATGATTTTTATACGCGCACCTATTTTCCTATTTTGTCCAAATGCATTTAAGTCAATGGGCGTCCGAATAATTTTGATTTTTTTTATGCATGTGACTATTCCAATGCGTGGCCAAATTTTTTCAATGCAACGGATTTTTTGCTAGCGAATTTTCCCTGCAGTTTTGTGAACGTATTCGCTGGCGACAAAACATGGAAATTTGCTGTGAATTTGGGCCTGGCGTATTTATTCACCCATCACTACTCTCCTCTGATTGTGCAGGTAGTCTGCACGTAACCCATGTGGTAACCCAACTGCAGGATTTATACCTCCCGCTCTCACCCGAGTTTGCGGCACATTTTCTCAACTTCTGCTTTCGTGGGTTCCGGTTCGGGAGGTAAGTAAACAATTTTCAGGTAGTGGGTCTATGTAGAGGAGCATACTAGGTGGCTGGTATGGGTCGGGCTGCAGGTCAGCTGGTCTGAGTCGGGTATGGGTCTACCTATCTTAATCCATTACGCACAAGTTTATTTGGACTATATCTGCCTGACAGAGACTGGCCCAGTCCAGTGAATGGTAAAGTTGGAGGGCTGAGGGAAAGAGCACTGAATTTACAAAACAGAAAAATAAAGAACCTCAACATATGAGCCCTATTAAATTAATGTATGCATCATTATCACGTGGCAATGAGTCTAAAGAGGTAAGCTCATCGAGACAATGTCACTGTCTTAAGAATTCATTATGGTATAAAAACGTTGTCAAATGATTGCTGGGCATGCTTCCCACTTCATCCCATATGACAGAAAAACACAGGGACCCAATGAATCCTCTCATCATCTAAATTCCATCTGCTAGAGCTATTTCCATTGCAAATGTGCATAAGAGATCGATCTGTCAAATGGCTGCAGTTTGCTTTGTGATGAAACATTTTAAAACATGGCTAGGGAACGATGTTGCCATGATGGCTCCAGACACTGCTGTAATAATATTCACTTGCTGTCTGCTCCCTGCAGGGGAAACAAATTAGGCAGATGATGAATTCCTATCAAAGCTGGGGTCTCACAGTATTTCATAGCAGAACTCTCTCTGGCACGTCGTTTTATTGCAGCTTTCTCTAGGCTTGTTTGTGAACCCCATCTGATGATCTCACCTCTCAAATCACCGCAGGTTACATTTTGTGGTCATTTACTGTATACTGATAAGTGGTTTGATAGTTCCAAGAAACAGTAGTTGCTTAGAGAACAATAATGGTCATGAATTAAGGATGGCACTGTGTCAAAGTAAACTCACATCACACACTTTGGCACTGCTTAGTTTCGGATTGTGTATAAATCCGTTTCCCTGTTGCAGGCTACCCATCCTTGCTGTGTTATGTGCAAGACGGAAAGTGCAATAGTTGTACATCAGTCTTCAACATTACAATATACTGCTGGCAATATATGACCTATATGTGCAGAACAGGGCTATACTATACTACCTTATCTCACATAGTATGGGATCCGTTATCCACAAACTCTTTATGCAGAAAGCTTTGTAGATCATCTCCCGTAGACTCCATTTTACCCAAATTATCCAAACCTTTAAAAAAAGATTTATTTTCTCACCGCAATACTTGTACTTAATCCAAACTGAGATATAATTAATCCTTAATTAATGAGGCAAAATCATCCTATTGGGTTTATTAAATGTTTATGTTAAGGATTTTCAGGTGGACTTAAGGGGTTATTTATCAAAATTCGATTTTTTATGATTATTTAACTAAAAAAAAGTACGACCAAGCTAGAATTCACGAATTGACCTTATTTATTATTAAAAAAGTTCAATATAATCTGTAGCCTTGAATTCATGATTTGACCTTAGTTATTATTACAAAAAAGTGTGATTCAATTGGATCAGGGAAAAACTCGATAAAATCAAGAGAAAACTTAAACCGTACGATTTTTTTGGATTTTTTCCCATTTTTCTGATTTTTGCCTGAAAAGCCAGAAATAGTTGGATTTTTGGCCTAATTTCAGAGCAGACCACACCAACTTCCTACTGACTTATATACAACCTCGGCAGGTCTGAGATGGCGGAGTTTCGGATTCTGACTTTTTGCAATCATGGGGAATAATAAATCTCGAAAAAAGTTTTCCACAAAAAATTCTGATTTTTTTTTTTTATATAGTTTTTAGCATTCGGACTTTCATAAATAACCACCTAAATGCATGAAGATTCAAATTACAGAAAGCTCCATTATCCAGAAAACCCAAGATAGCATTCTGAATAACAGATCACATACCTATACACTGTAAAAGTTGTTGTATATAATCTGACCACCAACCACTAATTAATCAGTGAAATATAACTGGTATATTAGTAGGGTTGTCACCTGTTTGGTTTTGACCTGAACAGTTCTGTTTTCTAAGGCCTGTTCGGGTCTCAACTTTCTGTTCGGTTTTTGGCCTTGTTAAAACAGAACAATAATCTGGCCAATAAATAAAATCTCACTCATCATGACTTAGTTATTATCAAGGGCAGTTAATTTTGTATTATTACAGAAACAAAAAAAGCAAAAAAAAATAAAAAAAAATACATTTTCTAACTTAGCATTTCTCTTTTCCAGGGCCTTCTGGAAAACTGATTTTAACAGATCTTATTCCTGTAATTAAAGGATTGAGTTTACTTATCCATAAGTAGGAGCTTTCTGGATAATGGGTTTCCGTATAACGGATCCTATACCTGTACTACGACTCGGGGAGGAGGCTTTAAAATTTCATCTGCCAATGCACCATGTTGGCCTGTGCTCAGAGCATTGGTAAAAGTTAAGAGAAGTTGTAGCTTGAAACAATAAAACCCCTTGTACATTCTCTGTCCTTTCAGACCATTGCTTGAATAGTCTAGATCAGGAGCACCTGCTTTAAGGCCACTGAGAGCAGCATTCAAG
The DNA here is from genome assembly GCF_017654675.1 of Xenopus laevis. Classification (NCBI taxonomy): domain Eukaryota; kingdom Metazoa; phylum Chordata; class Amphibia; order Anura; family Pipidae; genus Xenopus; species Xenopus laevis. Next base: position 19,261,355 of record NC_054388.1, on the reverse strand, counting down.
GGTTTGGTGAGCAACATGTTGTTTGCTAGCTACTGGTTGGGGAACACTGGTCTAGATAGACGTCTAAAAGCCAATAAATGTGTTTTTTTAATAAAAAAAAGTTAGTGTCTAACCTAAAATCCTTCTTTTAATATTAACTTTTTAAGAACATTCCATAACGCATTTTACATTTTGGCTTAAATATATTCTTGGTAAATACAAATCTGTAGCCTAAAATCAGCAATTAAAGATCGAATATGATCATCATAGGAACTGGAAAAATAAGTCTACTCAAGAACCAAACATATTCCAGGTGCAAGAGAAAAGTGAGCTGATCGAGCTGTTATTTGTACAACATAAAATTTACTGAAAGCATTGAATATGTCTTTCACATTGAAATGTACAACTTTGTTGTTTTATGTTATACAAATCCTCCCATACTGGGGTATAGCAAGATTTGTGTAAGCTGTAAATTAAATGCTGAACAGGACTTTATTTTTACAGCAGAAATCTCTTCTCTGGTCGCCTAGCACGGTGCCAAGTGCTAAATCTGGCATGCTTCTAATATTATTCCACATTTTATGTTGGTCTTCATGGGGTTAATTTGATTTTATATGTATGTCAAGTAGTAGTAGGGTATAAAAAGTCTTTTCTCCCCCCCACCCTTCAAATATGGAGTGAGAGCACTGGGACTCCACATAGAGTATAAAAAAATCCTCTCTGATGGTGCCAAAATCTACATTTTCATTTGGCTAACAAGTTACAGCCATTCATATTCTGTTACGTGAGTCGAATTTCAGCCCTGACTAGACGGCTCTGGCTCCTGTGCTGTGTTGCTGGGCTGGTGTGTGACTGAAATTAACTATGATGTTACATCTCAAGTTTTGGACTAGGAACGCTAACAGCTGTTTAACTTTGCAACTAAAGATAAATATTTAGGGTGCCGTCTGGTAACTTTGTTGCTTGGCAATGGGGGTAATGAAATGTATGCCCCCTAAAGGCCAAATGCTAAATAACTACTAGTTTATGTTTACTAGTAACTTGTACACATTAAACTGCTCTCAGATGCAGAGGTGTTCCTAGACTCCCCCCATGATAAAATCTTTGCAGGGGCCCGGTGCCACTTACACTGCAAACTGTCTGCACTTCCAGTCACCTGCCCTCCCTCCCTGCAACCTTCCTCCCTCTGTTTCACTTTTCCATCCCTATCACCTCCCTCATTCCCTGACACCTCCCTCTAGCTGTCGGTCACTTTGTGGTGTGGCCAGGAAGAGATTTTTTTAAAACTGTAGAGGGAGCAGACTCTGCAGTCTGGGCCCCCCTGCAACTGTCGGGTCTGCTTTCTCTATAGTTACATCAATGCTCAGACACACTCTTAAAGGACATGTAATCCCTATATTTTCCTAGAATGCATATAAATTAGGCACATCTCCCCTACCTGAACCACATAATTAAATAAAATAAGTAGCAGCCATTCTCCTTCTGGCACATAAACAGCACTTGAAGCTATGAATGGATTGAAACTGTGATGGTTAAACTAAGCTCAGAAGAGGAGGTTCGGGGAAAAAAGCAGAAGCAGAGTTTCTATGGGAATCAGCAATGTCATTTGTTTTTGGCTTCTAGAGATTGGAAAGTGGTTTTACCAACCTGATTTGAGAAGAACTGAGCATGTGCAATAGCCAATGTCAGTTCCTGAGGGAGAGGAGCAAGTGGTATAGAGGAGTAGAAGGAATCCTAAGTGATTAAGTGGATGTCACAACCTTACTATTAACCTTTTAACATCTAGAGTGGCAAGTATTTAAAGATTTCAAAGAGGCTTTTCTTTAATAGCCTGTGGCCGGAATTCTTTGTGGTGGCAAATGGCTCAGAAAACTGAGTGTGGTGGCCACTATCACTGGCAGGGTCTGCTATAGAGTTTTTTATATGCCTTTATGGAAAGTACTGGTATTGATGAGCAAACTTTCTGACCTGGTAAAATTGTTCAATGTAAATGGGCTAATTTTGCCCTTCACTGGTTAGTGGACCAACATACAGTATAATGCATTTAGTACCAAATGGATCTGACATTTCTTTAAGAATTAACAATAGTTATGGGCGAATTTATTCGCCAGACGCAAATTAGCTGTGATTTTCTGCGGTCCGCCGCCGGCGAATAAATTCGTGTATCTGCGAATTTGCCGGCGGGCGAAATCTACGTAAACTTTGATGCCGGTGCCAATTTTGATGCTGGCAAATTGTCGCCAGTGTCAAAGTCCACGTTTTGGGAATTTTTAGCCTGTTTTGCGAATTTCGTGGCGAAATGAAACAAATTCGCCCATCACTAATTAACGAGTAAAAAACTGAGAGTATTAGTATCACTATGGGGCACATTAACTAAAGGGCGAAATTACTAACACTGGTGATGATTCACCAGCATGACATAATTTCTTTACTTCGACATTTACTAACGGGTGCAGGCGTCACTTTGCTAGTGAAGGAGATAGACGCGTTGCTTCGCACTCTAACACCAGGCAAATTTTCGCTCTGACGAATGGACGTAACTCCGCAAATTCACTGCAGATGAGGATTTTACTGAACGTTACCTCTTTCGCCAGACTTGTCTTCGCCAGCTCAGACCAGGCGAAGTGCAATGGAGTGCATAGGACTTCCTCAATTTTTAGTGGAAAAATTTCCACTAAAAGGAATCACAGACTTCTATAGACTTGAGAACATACTTTATGACATAAGAAAGTGGGTGAATATGTGAATGGTAGGAGAGCATAGCAATATCTCTTCACAGCATAGAAAACTAAAGAACTGCTCTTATATCCAATCTGGTAGTTCAGCGTCAAGGTCAGGGTATTAGTGACCAAGGCTAACTTAATAACAGAATCCATCCAAGTTGAGGGGGGTGGCTTCTGGGAGAATCTGCATACACAGAATTTTATTCTCTCTCACTGTCAATGCAAAGATTTGTTTGATGATTGGAGATTGGCAAGGCAATTCCATTATGGGTATGGGAAGATTTTCTGTAAGGTATAGTAGACTTTTTTTTTAGCAAAGTAAATTACAGTCTATTGGGCAGATTTATCAAGGGTCAAAGTGAATTAGAGAGAATTTTCGAAGTAAAAAAATTCGAAATTTGAAGTAATTTTTTGGATACTTCGATCATCGAATAGGATACTACGACTTCAAATTTACTTTGACTTCGATTCGAAGTAAAAATAGTTTGAATATTCGAATTTTCCGATAATCGAAGTACTGTCTCTTGAAAAAAACTTCTAGTGGTCTGGTAATGTAACTACTATTAATGGTGTCATTACTAACAAGCACATTTTGATTTGTTCCACAAATATATAAAAAAAATTAATTTTTCTATATTTCTAAAAAATTTAAAATATGAGATTTATCAAGTGAAAAAAAACATGAAAACCTCTAATGCAAAGCTGGGGTGTTAAAGAAGTCAATGAAAATGGTGCCTAGCCTATTGGACTGCTTTAAATCAATTCAGAAAAGTTTTCAGATTTTATTTTACCAGGAATTGTCCAAAAAACTAACATTGTAGGATTCCTATTTTTGCATACCATTTATCATTTTTTTGCTCATACTTTTTTATTAGAATTTTCTTATAAATCTCATGATAATTCATAGGTATATGGTTTTTTAATAAAGTCAGATTTTTTTATAGTTGGGTTTTTAAAGGGGAAAACCTTTTTTGTAGAAAAAACCTTACATTTTTAGTGATTATTTTAAACCACGATGGTGTTAAAAGTCTGAATAAAAAAGTACTCCATTTCATGTATAAGTCAATGTTTTGTGGTTTCAGCCATCAAATCCAAAATGTTCATGAAAATGTATTGATAATAGGGGGGAGGGAGTTTGTGTGGATTTGGTTGGAGTGGTTTTCAGAAAAGTGTGAAAAATGTTGGATTTCGATAAATAACCCCCTAAGAGTTTGTAAATTTATCCATGGCTTCAAAAACCTCTAAAATCACTAAGAAAAAAGTAGCATAAAAAAGGGCAACTTTTTTGGAATTTATTATGCAACAAAACTGAGACAATTTCAAATGTGTAAGTGTAATGTAAAATCTTTAATTACAAAATAGGTTCAATAATCAATAGGAGCTCACCAAGTTTTAGTTGCTGATTTTCTTATATTTGAATTTTTGAAATTTTTTAACTGATACATTAAAATTTGAAAATATTCAGATTTTTTCAACTTTTTTTCAAATTATTGCAAAACAAACACAAATCTTCATAAATTTACCTTTTCATTTTTTTCTTTTTCTAGATCAAAATTACCCCAAAAATCTGACCCTTTACAAGTTATATTTTATCTTCCTGCAATAATACATCATGTTCAATGTGCCAGTAAGTAGTGATGAACGAATCTGTCCCCGTAAAATTCACGAAATGCATTTAAGTAATAAGACATCAAAAAACATTTTTACGCACAATAGTTTTTTCTCACTCCAAATTCATTAAAGTCAATGAGAATTTTCCTTGTGGCGCCTTTTTTTGTCCAAATGCATTAAGGTCAATGGGTGTTTTTCTTTTGGTGCCTTTAATGTCTCAATGACAATTTTGTATTGGCTACTTTCTTGCTGCAGCAAAAATTTTCACGGTGGATTTTTGCCTCAATTTCGCAAAAAAAAAAAAAAATTGCAGATGGTGAAGTTCGGAAATTTGCTAAAAATTCACTCATCGTTACCAGTAAGCAGTTACATATTTATGAACTAGTGAAATTATACATTTTAATATTGAAAATAACAGCAAATTTCAGTTCTTTATGACTATGACATACTTACCTGTGTATGTAACCGTGTAATAATTTATTAATTATGTTATCATTGGTGTGGGCTACTATATGTATTGTGCCATGACACAAGTTTAAAGCTTAAAGAATTGCTCTGATGGTTACAGAACAAGTTGATGGTAAGTTTGTCTTTTTTTGCAAATTCCAAAGGTAGTCATTCTATTAAAATTAATTTTGTTCACAGCCTACAGAATGATTTGTCTCTAATAACCAGAATTATGTAGTATTTATTTAATGCAGTGTGCAAATAATTTATTCTGAGGGAATAGCCAACCCTATTTCAGCAGACAAATCAAAAAAGTATTGCTGCTGTCCATGGTCCTGCAGAAGAAACAGTTCTCCTGTCTCTAACACCTTCGCATCACCTTTACCTTTTTTTAGAAAGTCTTCTGTGTTGTGAAGCTCAGAGCTTCATTCTATCAAGAACACACACATCTCACACAGACGCTCTATTTTTTTTTTTACCTAACGTGGCTGTTTCTGGAATGTTAACCAAGCCAGAATTCTGTCCCCAGCTCCCAAGGGGTTCAATCAGCCTATGAAAACAGCAATGCCAAATCTAGTTTGTCACTTGCTGTGTGTAAAAGTCTCCCGTGGTGTTGGTAGCTGCATATTATAAAAAAAAAACTACTGAAACTGCATATTCTAAAAACATGGGTTTTGAACATGTTATTGCTCAGTTTTATACCTTGTATCAAGTATCTCTGGACACATTTAAGCCATATTATTTGTATTCTCCCATGCTTCAGTTTACTTACTGAACCTACTGCATTCCTTCAACCATGAAGAAAGCAGTAGGCACTCTGAGATCCCACAAAAGCAAAATAAAGGTACTGCAGATTTTATTTTGGGCAAGGAGTGAACAAACACACAGCCTTACACGTTTTGTGCACACAGGCACTTAATCATAGGCCTCTGATTGACGCATAAAGGTGGCCATAGACGCAAAGATCTGCTTGTTTGGCGACATTGCCAAACAAGCAGATCTTTCCCCGATATGCCATTAACGAGCATGGCTATATAGGGGGTAATCTGAATGTTCGGCCGTATGGCCGAACGATCCGATTACAATGCTGTTGCCTGAGGCGAATTTCTCAACTTGGGTCATGGCAGCAGCACTCCTGCAGCCATCATCACACTGTATTTCTGGGAAGGGATGTTGCATTGTGGGTAAAAACATAAGGGTTTATTCACAAATGAAAAAGATTACAGTGCAGTCTGTAAAGTTCAATTTTGCCATGTTTTTAAACCCACAATGCAGCATATTCCCCACAATTTCAGCATAACAGCAGTTTCAAGGGTCACTGTGTCTAACACAGTGAAAAATCCATTCAATTGAGCTTGCTCTTCTAAGCAAATCATATGCGGTTATGCTTAAAATATTTGCAGTTTGGATTTCATCACTTTGGCACTCAGCATTAAAATTACATCTGTGCATTTTTCTGTAGACAAAAGTGTGCTGAGAATATAGATGTAGGCCACTATGGAGCTCCGGAGCTGCAATAGAATACACACGTGGTAATTACTGAGTTAATAGTTACATTGCTTGCAGTTCAGAAGAGGAAGCAAGATGGACTGAGCAGCACTAATCACAACTATAGAGAGATGCAAAGCCCCATTTGACAGAAAAATACCCTAAAGTGATTTTTTTTAAAAAGCTTTTGAAATGGAAGTTTGATCTGGAGTTTATAATAAAAAAATAATGCACAGAGTTAAGTTGCATCCTATAGTTATGCAACATAACTATAGACCAAAAAGTTCTACACATTACCCTAAGGATAGACTGGGCATATTTTTAACCTGAAACAAAAATATATCTCTGGATTGGCAGATTGATTTGATTGTATGTATATATCCCCAACAAAATATAACAATGTTAATAAATAATCAATTCGCTACATCTTCGCACAGTATACAGTATATTTAACAAACATACAGCTTTTTTTATGCATCTGGTAAAGTCTTTGGGTAACCTATATTACATTTAAAAAAAATATAAAGCCTGCCCAGAATTAACTGCTCACAAATCTTCAGAAGGTGCTAAAAGCTGAATCATTCAGACATGTAAATTCTGCTGCAACAAATATCATAAAAAAGTTTATTTTGGATAGTGGAAGAGTAAGGATAAATTACAAGAAACTAATAAAGCTTCATACGTACAAAATATGGGAAGAATACAGGGTTCTATTAAGAAAATAAATGGGGAAAAACCTCATACACAAACACACAGAGGCATTTTAAGTTAGATTTAGAGCTATGTGGCTTCTGCACATACAGTATGTTAACAATGAGGGGGTTCTTTATCAAAATCCAAAAATATCTCATAATTTTCTGAAAAATACTCCGACCAAATCAGCACGGATTTTTTTCCCTTATTTATCAATAAATTTTCCCGATAATTTCCTGTGCGAGAAGCTTTGCCACACTTCGTGCTACTTCATCGGATGTTAATTCTCAGCACATGCCCAACTTTATCAAAATGTGAAGTTGTGTCTCAGCAGCCGAACGCTGGCGAATTTTCACAGGGCGTGCATTTCATAACGAACTATGGCTAACGATCATTCCTGCCTAGCAAAACTTCATTAGTACACTTGCACTTAGGTCAATTTGAATAGGGCGGTTACATTTAGGTCAAATAAATGTCTTTATTAGAAATGTTGGTGCAAATGATTGAAGTGGCCACTTATTATTAAAAATGTCCAAGGAAACAAAATAAAGACAAAAGAGATCCTCTAATGCCCTAGACATGAGCCCACCCTATAACAAATCTGGCATGCCCCTCAAAAAAAATTAAAACAAAAATATTTAACAGTTACAACTTCTAAATACAATCCCACTTTAAAATGTGAAAAAATGCCACCAATTTTTTTTTTAAACTTTTATTACTTTTCGGAATACAGGATATGATGTCACTGACATAAGATTGAGGAGAATGTAGCTTCATCTTATAAGTTCGCCAGGTATAAGCCCTCAGATTGAAACCAATGCCAAGGTTCAGGAGACACTTATCCCAAGTACTATGAAGAGGTACAAGCCTTTTCATACTATGACCAGAGGTAAACAAGTTAGGGACCACTGTACAGGTTTACCTTGGTGGTTTATCAACTAAAACCCCCCTGTTTTTGTAAATACATGCACTTGCATACAGTATACACTGCATTACTTATGAGACAGGACCAGGGAATGTGCATTGATTAATTGGCCAAATCAGTAGCACTTCCATTGTATTTAAACACATCTTAAAGGGATACTGTCATGGGAAAAAAAAAAATTTCAAAATTAATCAGTTAATAGTGCTGCTCCAGCAGAATTATGCACTGAAATCCATTTCTCAAAAGAGCAAACAGATTTTTTTATATTCAATTTTGAAATTTGACATGGGGCTAGACATTTTGTCAATTTCCCTGCTGCCCCAAGTCATGTGACTTGTGCTCTGATAAACTTCAATCACTCTTTACTGCTGTACTGCAAGTTGGAGTGATATCGGCCCCTCCCATCCCCCCCATTAGCCAAACAAAAGAACAATGGGAAGGTAACCAGATAACAGCTCCCTAACACAAGATAACAGCTGCCTAAGATCTAAGAACAGCACTCAATAGTAAAAACCCATGTCCCACTGAGACACATTCAGTTACATTGAGAAGGAAAAACAGCATCCTGCCACAAAGCATTTCTCTCCTAACGTGCAGGCACAAGTCACATGACCAGGGCAGCTGGGAAATTGCCAAAATGTCTAGCCCCATGTCAGATTTCAAAATTGAATATAAAAAAATCTGTTTGCTCTTTTGAGAAATGGATTTCAGTGCAGAATTCTGCTGGAGCAGCGCTATTAACTAATTCATTTTGAAAAAAAAATTTTTTCCAATGACAGTATCCCTTTAACTTAGTCTTGGAGTGCTCCCACAACCCCCATTTTTTGTATATTATAACCTGGAGAAGGAAACGCTGGTGAAAGGGGTAACATAATGTCAAATTTGCACTTTAGAGAATTTGCGGAGTAACAATTGTTCGCCTGAGTGAAAATTCACCTGGCAGAAAGACGCAAAAGAGTGATGTTCTCTTTTGCTAACGAATTGTCCTCTATGCCTGTTAGTAAATTGGCGATGTCTCTGCGGATGGGATTTCTGGCAAATTTTCTCTAGCGACTGCCACTTCGCCCCTTTAATAAATTTGCAATATGATATTAAGTCCATAGGAATATAATACTTTTGCACATTTTGGGGCAAATTCACTAAGCGCCGAAGCGCCGAACGCTAGCGTTAATTCGCTAGCGTTTGGCATTTTCGTTACTGCGCAAATTCACTAACGAACGCTGGCGTAGTTTCGCTAGTGTTACTTCGCACCCTTACGCCTGGCGAATTTTCGCTAGCGACGTAACTACACAAATTCACTAACTTGCGCAGTGTATTGAACGCTACCTTTTACGCTAGACTTCCTTCGCCACCTCAGACCTGGCGAAGCGCAATAGAGTAGACAGGGATTGTTTCAAAAAAAGTCAAAATTTTTTCTAAGTCCCAAAAAACGCTGACGTGTTTTCTACATTATGGGTGATAGGCTGAAAAAGATCGAAAAAATTTTTGGGGCTCCCCTCCTTCCCCCCTACATTTCCTGACTCATGGCAACTTACCTAGACAGTGGGCACATGTGTAGGGCAAAATAAATTTTTTATTTGCTGATTTGAAGGTTTTCTAGGCATTTGTAGTGCTGATACATATTCCTCCATTGAAATTTGAATTTCGTGCCGTATGCAAATTAGCCTTCGCTAGCGTAACTTCGCTTTACATAGCGAATCAACGCTAGCGCAACTTCGCAACCTTTCGCTACCCCTGAGCGCAACTTCGGATTTTAGTGAATTTGCGGAGCGCTGGCGAAACTACGAATGTTAGTGAATTTGCCCCTTTGTCTAGTAATCACCATGTCCAAGGGCGCTGTTGCCATGAGGAGAGTTGAGAAACTTGCCTCAGGCAGCAGCAGCCAGCAAGCTAATTACGATTTTTAAATTTCTGCTCTGCTAGTGCAGAAAGCACAATTGGGCTCTCTGCACTAACGATGTGGCCCCTACATCTGCTTAGGCATTTGAAAAGGTATGCGCCAGATGTGAGGGGGTTGCAGCATCAGAAAGGCTGCCTCAGGGTGACAAGGATCCCCCAAACACCCCTGTGTACACCTGACAATGGGGTTCAACTTGGAAGTCTAGGTGGTTTTACTTTGTTGGGCCTACTCAATTTATTAGCTGTGTGCTAATAAATAACTGAACATTGTTTCTGCTATAATGTATCTTACTGTAAATTATTTTAAAGTCACCAATGAGTAGCCTATAATGCTACAAAGTTATAGACTGAGCAAGTAACAAGTGCTGCAGAACTAGTGGGTTTCAATTATTATTTATAATTTTTGACAGGGATGAATTCTCTCTTCTTGTACAACATTCAACTTCTTTATTCGCTGATTTGTTTGTCTAGTGATCTACCATCCACCATTCAGATTAAAATAAGTAGGAAAAATAACAATTCAGACGATGTTCTGACCATTAACAGACACCAATTGTACAAAAGTTATGGTCGACAAATAGTGATGAGCAAATTTATTCGGCAGGCGTGAATTTGCGTAAAAAAAAGGACACCGGCGTCAAAAAAACGGACGGCGTTTCGCGAATTAGTAGTGACAAATAGTAGTGACAATCATCCGCTTATATTGTGTCATATCATCAGCAATACATGTAGAGATCTTATTGGTAGTCGATATAAATCTTTTAACCTGTCCAATCGACTAATGACCAATTGCCATTGTCAGGACACTCCACACGCGATCCAAAAATCACGCAAATCTTCATTTCGTACAACTGTATCTTTGCACCTATGGTCAGCTTTAGTTTCTCCTGTGCTGATGTCAAGTGATGTCACAATTTCACAATTTCACAGAATGTTTTAAACTGATGAGTCCCATATATTAAAGCTGGATAATATGTTACCATAAAATTTCACTGTCAATTGCAGAAAAGGCGATGAAATTACAGCGTTTTTGCCCTCTACTCCCCCCTCCACTTTTTTTCCATGTAGGACTCACTGCCTGGAGATTGTTCTTTCATTTCCCCACAGGCATTTAAAAATACTAAAAAAAGCAATGTCCAAAAAAATCCCAAACCAGACAAAAGTTTCATTCCTTTTATTTGGATAACATAGATCTCCTATTTCTAGAAAATGTCTTGCGTATACACACTTGCTTTGACAACTGAACGTGTTCTAAAAACGTACACACCCACGTAATATTTTACTTGAATCCAGGCCCGCAGTCTGAAAGGTCTGAAGGAAGGTAGGCGTCTTGCTTGCTCCCTTACATTTTTTATGTTCAAAAGATTTGGCTCCCAATGCTTATTTTTAATGCAATGCTGTGCACACCCCTTATCTGCTGGATAAGCCATTTTTTTTGGTAAGTGTGTTCTATAGAAGACTGATAATTAATAATAGAAAGAGTTTTGTAGGAGTTCAGACATTGAACTTTAAATCAGGGATGGCTGGCTGGCTGGTTCAAGGTGGTGACACCATGTAAGTTTCATAGAGAAGGAAAGGTTAAAACTACCTAAGATTTATCAGAAAGTAATGCTGCCTCTGTCAAAAGAAACACAATATTTATTTCCTTCTATTGTGTACCTGCAGGGCTTGGGCTTGAGCATGCTCAGTTTGCTCCTCTCACCCTCCCTCCTCCCCTCCCTGCTGTAATCTGAGCTCAGAGCTATAAGTGAGCAGGGAGAGGCTCAGGCAGGAAGTAATGTCACAGCAAGCTAACATGGCAGCTGCTATCCTACACAAACAGAGACAATGTCTAGAGCTATTCTTAAGCATTCTAAAGAATAAAAATGGTGTTCTAGCTTGCACTTTTGTGGCTAATCTATTGGCAATAATCTGCCTTGGTAGCTTTCTTTCTCCTTTAAGTAGGTCATCTTATCTCTCTTTGATTAGGTACCAAAATTGTAATTCTTATATGTAAAGTGCTTCACAAATCTATTATTAGATAGTGTATTATGGAGTTAGTTCATAACACTGAATATATGTCTAAACAAAAAGAAAAAGTGCCTAATACCTCTAATTGATTTTATATTATGGCACATCACTTGAGGACTTTCTTCCCTTATATGGAACCCACCTTTAGGATGCTAAGTACATGCTGAACATTTTTTAAGGAAGGCTCTGTTCATTAGCATCCCAGTGCAAGATCCCAGAGTATTATTTATATGACATTACATTGCTTGTGCTGAGTGGCTTCCTATACAATGGCAGGAAAGCAAAAGGCTGGACAGGCAGTGAAGATTTAGTAGTCGAGAACAAGCAGGGGTCATACACAGGAATCAGCAGTAGTTGGATAAAGTTTGTAAAGCTAGGCTTCATGAAAAACCATGATAACCAGGCACAGATTGAATATCAGAATTGGTTTAAATACCTTTGACATTGGCGCCAATTCTCCAGCGTCGGAAAGGCCTGCGTCAAGACACCAGCGTCATGGCGTTCTGTGCCTTAACTTGGACATGCGCCTGCATCCTGACAGCCGTGACTAGTGATGGGCGAATTTATTCGACAGGCGCAAATTTGCGGCGAATTCGCGCGGTTCGCCGCCAGAGAATAAATTTGCGAAACGCCTGCGAAAATTCACGGCAAAAATTTTTTTCCGAAAAAAACGGACGCCGGCGTCAAAAACTAGACGCCGTTTCGCGAATTCGCCCATCACTAGCCGTGACGTCAGAATCGTCGGACGTCGGGACTCAGGCAAGGGTCACACTCAGTAAGTATTCTTACACGTTTACCAGTTATGTTATGTACCACTACAAATAGAACAATAGAATTCCAAATAGTTCAATAGTTTACCCTAGTCAAGCATAGACTTCTGTAATTACCTCGTGTCCATTTGGCTTGATCTGTAGAATAATAGCAGGTCAGAAACTATTCATTTCACTATTCAATTGCACATATTCATACATTTTGTTTGGCTTTCCTCAAATTAAAATGTATCATTAATGATGTATTCTCTCAGAAGAATCTGAGAGAGAACGCATATACTTATTTGTGGGGAGTCAAGTTAATAGGGGGCATTTTACATGAAGTGATAATGTAGAAGTATCATTTCTTAATATTACTTTAAAACAATTTTATTTTTTGATGTTACTGTTCCTTTAATGTAGTGTGGGAGGATGAATCCTTGGCTCAACTACTAAGAGGAAGTATCTGCAGCCAAACTAGAGAACTAAGAGCCCAAGGGCCTAAATTCATACTTTGGTTAAAAGGTTAGTGTAGGCCAATCCTGAATAACACAGCATGATTTACTAGCATGTTTTATTAAATACACACCAGCCTAACCTTTGCATAGGATATTGTAACTGCATCATGTTATTATGGTCTTAAATTATGACACAAACTCCCTAGAAGTTTCGTGTAACAGATTATTAGTATAGGATGTGTTTAGAACTTTCCTAACGAGCTGAAACCTTCCCATACAGACAGGACATTGGATAGGGGCCTAGTGAGAGATAAGCACTCCCACTCATTAATGGATTATTTATTCTAAACCCAATCCACCTCCCCTTTCCTGAGAAGTAACCATAATGCTGCTTAATCCTCATTATTAAACAGATTTCCTGTGCTAAGAAATTAATTATTTAGTCCCTGGCTAAGATAAGGTGAGGGTATTTTTTTCCACTTCTTTTACAAGGGCTATTCTCATTTCCTTTGCTAATCAGAGATTTTCTTTTCAAATGATTAAATTATTTTACATAATGAATATCTGAAACCAAAGTTGGATATTCTGTTTTAGGCCGCATCCGTTTACTCTCCATTGTGGCAAAAAATACCAGCATTACTCACACCATCTCCTTTTTTTTTCATATTATTTAGGTTAATTGCAAAATAAAAAATGTTTCGAAAGCATTGTACCTATAAGGGAGAAATGAAGAGACAAATATAAGTAGTATAGTTTATACATAAGTTTATGTTATAAATATAGTGGGGATAAAATTGTAAATTCCAATAGGGGGGTGTAATAAAAGTCTCAAAGAGCAAAACAATTTGCACAAATAAGAATAAAAATTCGCATTTCGCAATGTAATTTTCTTCCTTAAACTGTTATTGCATTGGGAATTTGAATTACACATTGCAAATTTTAATTGCACATTGCCCACTTTTAAGAAGTGCTTGAAGGTGTCGAAGGGGCAAATTTATCAAGGGTCGAATTTCGAGGGTTATCGAATCGAACGATTTTAAGCGATCGATCGAAGGATTTTTATTCACCGCAAAAACCTTAGAAAAGTGCTGGGGAAGGTCCGCATAGGCTAACATTGAACCTTGGTAGGTTTAAAATGGCAAAGTATGAAGTTGAAGGATTTTTTAAAGAGACAGTACTTCGACTATCGAATGGTCGAATAGTCGAACGATTTTTACTTCGAATCGTTCAAATCATTCAATTCGATCGAATTTGACCCATTCGATGGTCGAAGTACCCAAAAAAATACTTTGAAATTTGAATTTTTTTAATTCAAATTATTTGCTTGAACTTTGTAAATCTGCCCCGTAATCTTCTGAAGCAAACATTACAACTTTTTCAGTAAGAAGCTTTATTCGGTTCAGCCAGGCACTTGAATTCGTCAGAATCTGAATCCTGCTGAAAAGGCAGAATCTTTGGAAAATCCTGAATTGGGTTCATACATATGGGAGAAATGCATCGAGTATGTTTAGAATCAGGCGCAGATTCATTTTGATGCCATGCACCAGAAATGACACACTTGCACCCTGTACTTGCTTATACTGTGGATAATGAAATGTAAATCAGCAGGCAGTTTGAACCTAGAATTTTTTTATTTAGTATTGTTCATTATGCAGTTAGTATTTTGGAAGGTACTTTTTATATCAGTACCCACACACACAGGAAATGAGGGCATGTCGGGATGGATGTGTTTGGTTGTTTCTGTGATCACCAGCACAGTAACGGAACTAGGTGGGGGCGGGCCCTGGTGCGGGCCATGCAGCCGGGCCCGCCCCCACCCTCGTCCGTGTGATTTTTCAATGAGGCTGCAGCCCGCGTGATCTGCTGGGGGGGGCCCTGCAGGGGTGCGGACCCTGGCCCAGTTGCACCCCCTGCTCCCCCGGTAGTTACGCCCCTGCACCAGCAGCAATTGATGCTTTTGTCCTTTTGGAGTGAGGAATTAATTTTTTCCTACTTTCTAGCCACATTGTAAATGGTTTCAGATGGGTTTTTTATACCTTCCTCTGAAGTACTAGAATCTACGTAGAATTTACTTGGGAGAAATCTGAACTGAGCTCAAAAGTTTGAGGGTAAGGTTTGGGCATATATTTTAAACTTGAGGAGCATAACTGAATTAGTATAAAAATCTAAACTTCTAAATTATTTAATATCTTATACAGGTATTCTATGCTAAACTATTTTATGGCTCCCTTATTTGCTGCTTATACTACCTGCTATGATTATATAGCTGTGTAAAAAAAAATCTAAAAAGGGTGTTTTATAAAAATGCTATTATTTGGCTATGTCACACATCAATTTTTAAGTGCACTGAAGGTCATGTCAGCATTAACTGGAAATTGATAATTGGAACTTTAAACATCTGCCCAGACCAGTAAAACTCGGGACTAGACGTAAAGGTGACCTGCTTCCACCATTTGATAGGCAAGTATTTACAGTACAAACAAGCCTACTACAGGATAAACAATGTATCTTTTGCAGTCACAAATGCCTGCTTCAGTCTCAAGACAGTCAATATGTTGGAATAGAAGTGTTGCACCATGATCACTTGACTAGACGTTGGGTCCTAAAAAAAATTTCCCTTCCACCTTGGCAAACAAATACAAAGTGAGCTTCAAAACATCAGAAATGTCACTGTACTTGTCCAGTGAAAAGTGGTGCTTTTTTCAGTGTATGTGCAACTACACGTCTCAGATGTATGTTGGTAACTACAGACAGGTGGTAAAACAGTGACTACACAGCCAGGTAGTAACTCCCCCTAGTGTATTTGTAGCAATGAGACCACATAAGAATGTAGTTCACATTCTTGTATACCAAACAGTAATTTATGTTTGGAAATGCCCACGTATGGTCTCAATGGAGTTACCTTGAAAAAAGAAACCAATTATGGTGCAGTAAATACACACAGACATTATATCCTTGCTTGTTACTACTCACAAGAGATCCATGAACTTCAGGCACATAGTTGCAATCCAGGCTGATCCCCTGCTACATTCCTCTGTACAGGCACTCTGGCTTCATGGTCAGCTGGCCACACATTCCCACTATGGATGACTTGCTGGGACAAACCTTCCAGACGTCTTTATTAGAGTGTTGGTGCAAGTGCTTGAAGTGGCCACTTATTACAAATATCCAAGGAAGCAAAATAAAGACAAAAGAGATCCTCTAATGCCCTAAACATGAGCCCACCCTAAAACAAATGTGGGATGTTCCTAAAATGGTTGGGAAAAAAATGATAACACAAAAATCTTTAATAGTTGGAACTTCCCGCTTTAAATACGACAGCGTTTTCTAGAACTTTTATGACTTTTCAGCATACAGGATTTGATATCATATGATATCACTGACATAAGATTGATGAAGATGTAGCTTCATCTTATCAGTTTGCCAGGTATAAAGTGGCAAAAGAAACTGGCAAAAGAGGTAACGTTCTATAAAATTCAAACATTAGTGAATTTGCAGAGTAACGATCGTTCGCCTAAGCGAAAATTCACCTGCCAATAGGGTGCAAAACTACGCTAGCGACGTCCACTTTCACTAGCAAATTGTTCTCTACTCCTGTTAGTATATTGGTGATGTTCCTGCAAATGGGATTTCTACTGAATTTTCGCTAGCCACTTCGCCCTTTAGTAAATCTGCCCCATATTGTGTTCTTTTCCCTTTCACCAGTAATGACTGAAAGTGTTCTATTGAATTTATTCTCTATAACCTGCAGTTGGCTGGAGATCACCCCTATATGCCTAAATGCAAACATTCCATAATTTCTACACAAGTAAACATCATTGGCTTATACAACGAAAAGAGTATGCATTGCCATTGTTGGGCCATGTTGTACCATTTTCTATTGGTGTTTTGTTTTACAAAGTGGTATTACTTTTTCATACCTGCCTTAAAGTACATGAATACGACTTTCTAATTAACATAATTGAGAAGGGTTTTTTTTACATGTAATTACAGGAGTCTGTGCTTTACCTTTGCTGCTAATTTTGTATGGAATGCATTCATGCTAAATATTCCCTTACAGTGGGCTGCAGAATATTTATTTACACAGATGCTGTAAATTTCAAAATTTAAGGGGGGTTGCTGGTGCCAGCCCCTTTCCAATGGTAATTTGTGGTTTTTCAAACTTTTACTGGCCACAAAGAACCTTTAGAAATTGCTGGTCAGAGCTTAAATTCCCTTGATTCTCGTGGAATAAATTGCAGAGTGCTGGGCCACAGGACCCAATAAATAATTGAACACATTTTGGAATTGAAAGAATTAAAAAAAAAAACAGTAGCCATTTCTTCTGTAGCAAGTAATTGAGATTCGCGCAATTCGTGCAATTATAAAATGGGATTTGAATTTCACTAATTAAGTTACAATGTAAAAAACACTAGTCATACATATTGATAAAACTGTTCAAGCATGTTTACCAACTGTTACAGGGTTGTTGGATGAGTGCTTTCTCACGTACACAGAATAACACACATACCGTACATACTGTAATGCTAACTTGGGTTAGGCAGACCAAACTGGGTTAATGTCCAGTTAGTGCTTAGAGCATGGGTTACATGTGATTTTAACACTTAAAACAGGGCCTTCGCTAAGTGGAAGATTCTAGGTGTGGTGTAGTGTAACTAAAACTCCCACATTCTACTGTGCAATAAAAATAGAAAAGAATGGATGCCAGGAGGTTCTTATTGTGAAAACAAAGAGTAACAGTTTCTTTGTCTATGAGAAATGGTCCACAGGGTTTACTTACAAGCGATGAGGCATATACAGGAATAACATTCAACAGGCTAGGCCAGGTGGGATGAAACAGCTGAGAAGGTGAGTCCCCCGAGGATGTAGTCAAGTAGTAAGGCAGACCGTCAGGCAGGTATACCTTAAAAGTGGATTGGATCCTGTCCGAGTGGTGTGGAGTAGAGATGTCGCGAACTGTTCGCCGGCGAACTTGTTCGCGCGAACATCGGGTGTTCGCGCTCGCCGGAAGTTCGCGAACGTCGCGCGACGTTCGCCATTTTGGGTTCGCCATTGTTGGCGCTTTTTTTTGCCCTCTCACCCCAGACCAGCAGGTACATGGCAGCCAATCAGGAAGCTCTCCCCTGGACCACTCCCCTTCCCTATAAAAACCGAAGCCCTGCAGCGTTTTTTCACTCTGCCTGTGTGTGCTGAAGAGATAGTGTAGGGAGAGAGCTGCTGCCTGTTAGTGATTTCAGGGACAGTTGAAAGTTTGCTGGCTAGTAATCGTTTTGATACTGCTCTGTTATTGGAGGGACAGAAGTCTGCAGGGGTTTGAGGGACATTTAAGCTTAGGTAGCTTTGCTGGCTAGTAATCTACCTTCTACTGCAGTGCTCTGTATGTAGCTGCAGTGGGCAGCTGTCCTGCTTCTGATCTCATCTGCTGACTGCTGCAATAACAGTAGTCCTTGTAAGGACTGCTTTTATTTATTTTTTTGTTGTTTTACTACTACTACTACTACTACTACTATAAGAGCCCAGTGCTATTAGTCTAGCAGTGTTGGGGAGTGGGACTGGTGTGCTAATCTGCTGCTCCTAGTAGTTCAGCAGCACCAACTTTAATTTTTTTTAATATTCATTTTTTTTTTATTTTACTTTTTTTTATTTTACTACCGCTGTAGTAGTGTATAAGTTTCAGCATTTATGTGGCATATTTTTTCTGGCAACTGTGCTTCAGTGGCTGCAACCAAAAAAACTGGGCAAACAATGTCTACAAGGTCAACGTATGGCGAAAAATTACTATTTTCAGCATTTATATGGCATATTTTTTCTGGCAACTGTGCTTCAGTGGCTGCGTCCAAAAAAACTGGGCAAACAATGTCTACAAGGTCAACGTATGGCGAAAAATGACTATTTTCAGCATTTATATGGCATATTTTTTCTGGCAACTGTGCTTCAGTGGCTGCGTCCAAAAAAACTGGGCAAACAATGCCTACAAGGTCAACGTATGGCAGTTGTTTAAAGAGAACAGTAGATTACTAGCCAGCAAAGCTACCTAAGCTAAAATGTCCCTCAAATCCCTGCAGACTTCTGTCCCTCCAATACAGAGCAGTATCAAGCAGATTACTAGCCAGCAAACTTACTATCATCTGTCCCTGAAATCACTAACAGCTCTCCCCCTACACTATCTCTTCCAAGCACACACAGGCAGATTTTTCAGATACATTTTTGCCCTTGATCCCCCTCTGGCATGCCACTGTCCAGGTCGTTGCACCCTTTAAACAACTTTAAAATCATTTTTCTGGCCAGAAATGTCTTTTCTAGATGTTAAAGTTCGCCTTCCCATTGAAGTCTATGGGGTTCGCGAACCGTTCGCGAACCGCTCGCATTTTTGCGCAAGTTCGCGAATATGTTCGCGAACTTTTTTTCCGACGTTCGCTACATCCCTAGTGTGGAGTGGCCAGGGAGAAAATCTAAGCCCGACACCCTATCCACTGTAGTACCTTCACTAAGGCAATCTAGGAGCCTTGGGAAACTCCTCCCTGCGGCAATCCTTGATCGAGCACAAAGCTGCTCTTTCTCTCTCTCCCCTCTATCTTACTCTCCTAAAGAGTCTATAACAGATCTAGTCCTGTCGCTAGCTAACCTCATTCATGGGGCCCCTGCTCCCCGACTCAAACACTAAATGTGCTGTCCCTTTAGGGCAATGACTTTACTGGGCCTTGGTGTACCCAGGCTCAATGGGCACATCCAGCTGGAAAAGACACCAGAAGCCAAAAAGGAAGATCCATCCCTTTCCAAGCACTATATTAAATTGTGGCAGGAAGTGGTCATTACACCTCTTGGCCAATAACTAAGATATGTGAAAGTAAACTAGATACAATGGGCTTTTGCCCAGCAACTAGGGAAAAAGGAGGAAGGGTAGTGAATTAAATCCATAGGGGCATATTAACCCCATGGGTCCCTACAATACTAAATTAATATTACAAATATAATGAATTTTAAAAATGTTGTTGTGTGTCACATTCACTCACATACAAAATATTTTCATTCTATATATCTTATCTAATTAATACAAAATGGACCTGCATTTGATACAGCGAGTTATAAGGACATATATAAGATTATTTCAGACACAGTAAAAAACAATTGCTCATTGGAAAACCAATGTATTTTTGCGGGTATATACATTTTCAGAAACAGCGGATTTTATTCACACTTAAAGGCAGATTTACAGGTTTGGGAAATGTTATCCAGAATGCTTATGACCTTGGGGTTTTCAGGTAAAGGGCCTTTCTGTAGTTTGGAATTTCATACTTTAAAGGAACAGGCTGTGCAAAATAAAAAATGTTTCTAATATAGGTAGTTAGCCAAAAATGGAATCTATAAAGGCTGGAGTGAACAGATGACTAACATAAAAAGCAGGAAGTAGTGTTCTGGCTATTATGTTACACATCCAGTCACTCCAGCCATTATCCATTACATTTTTGTCTAACTAACTATATGAGAAAATTTTTTATTTTGCACAGTCTATCTATTTACCCAGTTCTGCTTAAAATCATTGAAAAAGTAAATATAGAATTACTTACCACTAAGAATTAATTATATCGTAGTTGGCATCAAATGCAAGGTACTGTCTTATTATTACAAAGAAAATGGAAATATGTTTTCACATTTTTAATTATTGAATTAAAATGTAGTCTATGGGAGACAATCTTCCTGTAACTTGGAGCCTTCTGGATAACGGGTTTCCTGATACCGGATATCTGTGTGAATGTTTCCCATTTAGTAAAAGCTGATTTTTTTTCAGGTTTTTTTGTTTATGAATATAGCTTATTTCTGCTCTCATTTCTCATTTTCTTCTATTTTTTTTCATTTGTAACTGTTGGAAGAGGTGTAAACCATTATATCCTGGCTATGATTGCTGCAAATTTATTAAAATTTTCTGATTTTAATAATATTTCTATTTTTATAATATTTACTAAAATCCCCAAATTTCTCACTATTTTCTTAAAACCACATTTTACAGTATTTTACCATATAAATAATGAATTTATTAAGCCATATCAATAAATAAATCTATTCATAAGTATCAATTACTTGAAAAAATCTGGTGCAGGAAAGGACTTGATAAAATCGTTAAAAAAAAAACAAATTGTACTATTTTTCCAGATTTGATGCCCTGAAAACCACAAATTTTTCAGATTATTGTACGAAACCCAGCGCAGATCATGCTATCTTGTAAATCAATTGTAAATGAGACATCTGCCATTGATTTCTACATGATTTGGCAGGTTTGAGATGGACTACTTTTTTATTTGGACTTTTAGCAGCCTCTGGGTTTAATACATCTCGAAAAATGTAAGTTTTTCTTTCTCTATGAAAAAATTGTGTTTTTCCACTAGACTACAACCAGAAATAATCTGACTTTAATAAATAACCCCCTAAGTGTATAACCTCATAATATTCTTATTTAATATTTCATACTGGTATAATAATTCTTAATACTTCATAGACAGCAAGGCAAGAAAAAGAGCAGCATATATTTTTTAATGAATGTCAGTTAATATGGCCAAATGTCCCTAGGGGGCTCAGAGGTTTGCAAAATAACCTAAAGTCCTGTTAGGACGGCAGAGGACTGTTGCCACTTTTACATAGTTACAGAAGCCTGACCTGAAGGTCACACCACACCAACTTCTCTCTCCTTCACTTCTTTTGAAGACCACAGCATACGTTTGTTTTCTCCAGTCTGTCGTTGATATATATTGCACTCCTGGTCCCTACTCTACTTTCTTGGATCAGTAAGACACCTGCTCTCATTTGAGGGGACTTCAACATTCCCATTGACAACTCTGTTTCTCCTGCTGCCTCTAAACTCCTCTCTCTAACAACTTCATTTGGTCTCTCTCAGTGGACCGACTCACCTACCCACATTGAGGGTCATGCTTTTGATCTTATATTCTGCCATTTGTGCTAACCATCCAACCTTACTAACTCTCCTTACCCCTATCTAACCATCTCCTACTCTCCTTTCAGATAACATTTTCACCTGCACTATCCCAACCATCTCTCTCCACCCACATATACAGAAACCTTAAAGCATTTCATATCTATAGAAATAAGTCAAATCAACTGGACGGTAAGTCCAGTTGATTTGACTTATTTCTATAGATATGCCATGACCTGTATGAATGAGAACTTCCATAAACATTTGGACTTCAGTATCACCTTTATGCTGATGACACCCAACTCTACTTGTCTACTCCTGATCTTTCTAATTCTGTCCTTTCCCAAGTCACAGACTGTCTCTCTGCTGTCTCCTCCTGGATGTCACAGCGCCACCTGAAACTGAACCTTTCTAAAACAGAACTCATCATATTTCCTCCAAGATCTTCCCCTGTCCCTCAGATATCACTCACCGTAAACAACACCACCTTTCATTCCACCACACAGGCACGCTGCCTAGGAGTTATCTTAGACTCTCATCTGTCTTTTTCACCACACATTCAAACACTTGCAAAATCTTGCCGTATTCAACTGCGCAACATTGCTCGAATACGACCCTATCTCAGTTCAGAATCAACTAAAACACTGATTCAGTCTCTCATCATCTCCCGCCTTGATTACTGCAACTTACTCCTCACAGGTATTCCTACAAGTCACCTTTCACAACTCCAATCTGTTCTAAACGCGGCCGCTAGACTCATTCATCTAGCTCGCCGCTCAACATCAGCTGCTCCCATATGTATGTCCCTTCACTGGCTCCCAATCTCTTCTAGAATCAAATTCAAATTACTTACACTCACATTCAAGGCCCTTAATAATGAAACCCCTCCCTATATTTCATCTCTAATCTCCAAATACACTCCTTCACGAAACCTTCGCTCTGCTTCTGATCTTCGCCTCACTTCTCCTCTGGTCACTTCTGCCCTTTCTCGTCTACAAGACTTCTCTCGGGCTTCTGCTTTTCTCTGGAACTCTCTGCCACAAGCTGTCAGACTTTCTCCTTCCTTCCAAACTTTCAAGCGCTCCTTAAAGACCCATCTGTTTAAAGAGGCCTATTCGTTATACCTTAATTAATCATTGCTGTATCAAAAATGACAAAGTGTTTATATGATCCTTTGTCTCAATTGTACCCTAACCTTTTAGTTTGTAAACCCTATTGTACTCTGTAATCCTTGTCTGTTAGCCACCATTTATTCCCTGTTTGCTATAACTGCAGTAAAGCACTGCGTATCTTGACAGCGCTATATAAATAAATGATGATGATAAACAAACTTAAAGCATTTCATCCACAACAATTATCAATAGTATCAGCACAACCACTCTCTCATTTAACAATCTTTCACCTGAAGTTTTGGCTCTTTGTTATTGTGGTAAAACACACTCCCATTACAGTGGGGATCAAATTTCAAATAGAATTGTTTTGGATCATAGGAATGCATTGTACATTCACAGTGCACATTTTCTGTCATCAAGAGATTCATCCATGGAATATTGTGTCTCCCTCACCCAACATGCAGCAGATATGCAACGATATGATAAACACATTGTATGGGCTCTGAGGTCAGGAACTGACAGCTTGGAGACATGGCAATTAAATCAAAAAGAATGTTGGCTCAGAAGAATTGTGAACATTTCTAGCTGTTAAACATCCTCCATGTTGGTCAGACATATGTGGGAGAGGGCATACCTTGAATTACATTTGTGCATGGAGATTTTTCACCAAACTGACCTGTTTTTCTACCTGCTATATAATCTTATGCTTGGGAACAGAATAAAATGAGCAGTCAGATAATAATGTGCCCTCCTGTATTGGATAGTCACCTTATTATAATATTAAGCACATCCATGTATTACGTAAAAGACATTATTGAGTTGGCAAAACAAAACATAGAAAGAAGAATATTATTATTATTGCTTACGAAAATAACTGATCTTCAGTATGAATTAGCAGTAGTGATGAGAGAATTTTATTAAAGCCCATGGCTCCCACTCCAGTGGGTGAAAATAAAAATGTCGCCCATAGACTTCAATGCGTTTCGGCAAGTTTTTGCCATTTCATGAATTTTTGGCAAAACAAGTCAGACACACCCATCACTAATCAGCAGCAGTCCTAAACATGGCACTGCTACCTAAGATGCTAAATGGTGTACAAAATAGTCAAATTGCTGTAACTTTTGGCAAATAATGACCAATCCACTTTTTTCTGGTCTAGTTCCATTACAAATAGAGAATTTTTTCAGTGCCTGGACCAACTGGGGAGGGATGTAGGTTTAATAAGGTAGGAGGTGACAACTGCAGAAGATACCTGTTTTTCCCTATTAAAGTTATTGGTGCAACTTAGGACTTTAAATAAAGTAAAGCAAAGAAAGTCAGTATCCCTTCAAAACACCATGGGGCAAATTTACTAATGGGCGAAGTGGCGCTTACACCAGACGAAGTTGCGCTATGGTGAAGGGATGTAACTAATTCACTAACTTGCGCATTTTACTGAACATTGCCTCTTGCACTAGACTTGCCTTTGCCATCTCAGACCAGGCGAAGTGAAATAGAGTAGATAGGGCTTTTTTAAAAAAAAAAACGATGGCGTCTTTTACTTTTTTAAGGGTGATAGGCTGAAATAGATCGTAAATTTTTTTGGGGGTACCCTCCTTCTCCCCTACATTTCCTAACATATGGAAAGTACCTAAAGTATACAGTGGGCACATGTATAGGGAAAAATAACAGCTTTCCCAAGCGTGTGTATTGTAATGTATTTGCTGCTACATATATATCCATTGTACTTTAACTTGGTGCCGTATGCAAATTAGGCATCGCTAGCGTAACTTAGCTTTGCTTGACGAATTAACGCTAGAGCAACTACGCTACCTTTCGCCTCCCTGAGCGCAAATTCGTATTTTAGTGAATTTTTGGCACCCAGGCGAAACTTCACCTGGCGAAGTGCAGCAAAGCCAACTCTGGCGCAACTTCGAAGGTAAGTAAATTTGCCCCTATACATGTTTTCATATTTTTAAATTTTCAAAATTTTTTACATTTTTGCTTTATTTCATATATATGAAATTTTTTGAAAAATTCAAAAACATCTATATATTCTTCCAAAGCTGCATAAAGCTTATTTTGCTACTTGTTTGTTTGAATTACAGCAATGCATGTTGCGTTTGTTTCGTCTACAATTTTACACTGTCTTACAATGTATTGTACCTGACCCACTAAATAATTAATATTTCATTATAATTGCCACTGTACAGGACAACAATGCACGCAAATATGAACTCTGTCCTAAAATGGCCCCAATACTAAATGATGTAAAGCAGCTATCCCACGATTCCAAATAAAAAAAGCTAAAACAATTAAGTGTCACTTTGATCTAGCATGTATCAGTGTTAAGGGGAAAACCTCCTTTGATGGTTAACTCATTACAACAGAATTTCCCACTCTGCCAACTGATAACATTCCAAATGGAATGGTCGTATATTTTACTATAATCTGCAAAACACTAAATTGAGGCAATGATTTCTTGTGACTTTTATTACAGTACCTGTCAAAGTGAGAAAATATCTAGATATTTCAAAATCTTCATCGAAACTCCCACATGGACTAGGACTGGATAAAAGTCATTCATCTATCTGTCGTGACCAAGGTAATGTTGTAGCAACATTCTTTGAGGCAAATGTCTGCAGGTCTAAGTTTAAGAATTTGCACAAATAGTGAATGTGTTTATAATTTTCTATGGCTTTTAACATTTCTAGATGTTATGTTCTAGTATGTTGCAAATAATTTATTTTCCCTTTCAATTCTAGTTGCCAAAGTGTCCTCATGGTAAGCCTAAAAGTTTTCCTTTCCGTCTTCACGCAGCTGCGCATTTCCCCGGACTGACGCATGCGCATTTCAACGAAAAAGCTGACTTTAAAGTTAAAGTTCGGCTTTTAGTTCTAATGCGCATGTGCAGCTGCGCGAAGACGGAAGTAGATCTCTCCATGGTGCTCGCTCCTATAACCCGGGGCCAGTGCAGATTTCTCCCGATAGGAGAACCGGCCCTGGGTTTTTGGTAAGTCGCTACAATCACTTGGGAGTGCCTAACGTTTGGCACCCCCAATTGTCTCCAGCCTTTCCTTCTCCTTTAAGTTAATTTTTAGTATGTTTTTGAATGGTATTTTTTTTTTATTTGCCTTCTTCTTCTAACCCTGCCAACTTTCAAATGGACAGCTAAAAAACTATTGTTATTGTTACTTTTTATTACTTATCTTTTTATTTAGGCCCCTTTCCTAGTCTCTCATGCAAATCTCAGCCTGTTTGCTAGTGTAATTATGCTCCCCACAACCAGATAGGTGATAATATTCCAAACTGTATAGTTCAAGAAGTTAAACACTTCAAAAACCACAAATAAAAAAAGATTGTTTCAGAATATCACTCTCTATATCATACATTTAATGATGGTAACCTGAAGTAAAAAAAACGGAAAAAAAAACGGAAAAAAAAACGGAGGGGAGAGCTCTGGAAGCGAGAAGGAGAATATGGTCTCTTTCTCTAGCGAATTGTCCTCTACGCCTTTTAGTAAATTGGCAATGTTCCTGCGGATGAGATCTCTAGCGAATGTCTATAGCAATGGCCACTTTGCCCTTGGGAGATGGGTTTTATCTGTAATTCAGATAAATAGTTTCTGGATAAAGGACCCCATACCTATATAGCAAACTGATTTTAAGTGGCTAATCTTAAATTTGATTAATTTTCAATTTCAGCTACAAGGAAATTGTTTCTTGAATTAGCCCACAGGGGAGTGGAGAGGTAGACCCTTACATGTGGGGTTGATTTATTAAAAACTGAGAATACACAGTATTTTTCCATGATTTAAGTTTTAGCAGTGAAAAAAAAACAACTTCAGTTATTTTTTCAGATTTTCAGACCTTGAATTTTTAAGACTGATCAAACAAAAAAAAAAAAGAAATTGACAACTAATATAAGGAGTATTTTTTAAAAAATAGAAGATATTTTAAAATTTGCAAAAAACTTTTAGATTTTTAGTAAAATGTGATTTTACTAAATCTGCCTCTTCTACTCACCCTCACAATTCTTTTATTATTATTAGCAAATATTTTCATTGCAAATAGAGATCAAGTTGACCAAAAGCAATATTCAGCTCATTCAAACCTTTTTAATGAAATATGCTCAAATCAGCCCTACTTCCCCCAAACAGATTTTGCAATGGCCTGCCATGCCTGACACAACAAATATGAATAGGTTAAAGAAAATAGAAATCAATACCGGGAAAATTATTAGCGTAGCCACACTTGCTGTGTTTGTAAATTAGTCCTATGGGGTGTTGGATAAATTATATTTTAATATAGCATTACAATGAATTAAAGAAAATATTTTACTGAAGCTATTTTGTATCTTTAATTAGAATAAAGAAAGAAAAAAAAAAGCTGTTTCGAGCAAAGAAAGATGCTGTTACACTTATTTCCCTTTAATATGTGCTTTTGCAACCACTTCGTTACAGAAAGTGTCATTTTTGACATCAAGACTCATAAGGCTATATAATATGTAGGAGATCCACACATGGTCTCTGATTGGGGCCTGACTTGATGCCCATCATTTGTTAAATCAAGCCCTGGGAGATTTTTAGAGAGGCCTGGGGGTTAAGGGTCAGAGGGATTGCTCTGATTTATCAGCCTCCTGTTTATTTTCACGTTGAATTAGTTGATGTAAAATAACAAACAGAACCTTGGAGCTATGCAAAGAAATCCATTTCTTGGGTTGGGTGGTGACCACACATATTCAGAAAGATTCAGGCTCTCCCTCATATTTTTCATGGTCTACAATACTGATTGTCCTATGGGACAAATTCTGGCTCAAGCATTTTATTACTGATCTGGTCTTATCTAATTCAGCTGCTCTAAAGCATTCAACATCTTATCTAATTTCTCTCTATCTAACTAATATATTGGAGAAATATTGTTTAGTAACCATCACAGAAAAGGCAAAATATAATGAATCTTGTGGGGTTACTTTCTATTATCTATAAGCTACTAGAAAGTATTCCCATGAAAATCTTAAACCAGAAACAACTATCCTTAATAAGCCAAGAACCAGCACTGTCTCAATACACAGAAGTTTTAGAGCTTTTTAGAAATGTAGGAAAACTATACATTTTTTTTTTTTGCAATTTGATTGTTAGTAATTGGGCCCTTAAATTGCAATAGATCTTATTCAATTATAAATATAAAGGAAAACATGTTAAACCATTTTCCTGCCAACAATGTCAATTAAACTGCAGTTTAAAGTTCTGCACAAGTGCCAAGTTTTTGATCATAGATAATGAAATTTTCTTGTTTTTTTCTGAGATTTTATTTGTTTTTCAATATTTGACAAATCCAAAAATGATAGATTTGGGAAAGCCAAATTTATAGAAAGTATGTGGCATCGCAATATGTTGCACCTAGAGCATCAATAGCTGATGGAGGAAAAGTTACCCTGGTGGTCTAGTGGGCAGCGGGGTCCACCGCCGCGTCCTCGGTGTGTACTCCTGCTGCTCCTTCCTCTGTGGTGCCGGCTTCCTCTAAGGCACGCACGGCCGTTTCTTAAAGGCGCAGTGATGCTGGTGTGTGACGTCAGCGTACAGTGGCACCAAATTCAAACAGTTTAAAAGGGGAATTCAGTGTGTTTAGGATTTCCCGTTGTTAGGTTCAATTTGCCTTGTTCCTGGGTGCTTTAAAATGTGTATTCTGATGATCTATTCTGTTTTGACCCTTGCCTGCCTGATTTACTACTCTGATCTCTCCAATCCTGATCCTGCATGTCTGCGACTATTCTGACCTCTCCAATCAGATCTTTGCCTGTCCATTGACTATTCTACGCTCTCTATCCTGATTCCAGCCTGTCTGACCATTCTATGTGCTTGTGCTGGCTCGGCCTGCCTGCTCCTGGTGATGTTCTTCCTTCCCGTATCCTGGTGAGACGATCATGCCCCTTTGCTCGTCCAGAACCATTAGCTTTGCTCCTCTCTCCTGACCTGGTGGCATCCAATTAGCCGAGGGCTCCTCCTGAGGTGAAAGGTGGCGGTTATAGGCAGAAGTGAGAGCCGAGCCCAAGGAGCTTAGCTTGGGTTCTGGCTATAGGGTGCCGAACATGACAGGAGTATTATGTTATTATTATTTTTTTCCCCAAAAAGAAGATACTTAACTTGCAGCATTCTTCTTTCTCTCTGTATCTGTTGGGAGGCCCATGTCCAATTTTGGACACACATCCGAACAGTCGCTCAAGTCAATAATTTTGACGCTGGCGTTAAAGTCAATGGGCATCCGAATAGTGTTGACCCGCGGCGATTTTGACATGAGCGACTTTTCAGCTGCGTGTCCAAAATTTTATTTGGTGGAAATTTGCCGCAAATTCGTTACTGGCAAATTTATTTGCCCATCCCTATCAATGAGAAATATTTTTTTAATCAATTTGATTGCATACATATATACATATGAGTCCTGACATTAATATAACCAGGACGTTTCTTTGACCCATAGCAGGTTAGATCTTGTAAATTGCAATTTGAGGTAAAATGCTTAAAAAAAGAATTTTAACAAAGCTTTACAGTTCATTGTTTAGAATACAAAGACTTACTTATCCATTTTGAAGTTGTATGCTTTCCAAAACTATATGATTTTCTGAGTTTAGTTTACAGTTAAGTGCTCTTACCACATATAAAATACAGGCAGTAGTGATGAGTGAAGTTTTTATTGCCAAGTATGGATTAGTGGCAAAATTATACATTTCACCATCTGATAATTTTTTTCACTAAACCATGGCAAAAATTGGCAACTACAAAAAAATCGCCAAGACAAAAAAAACAAACTTAATCCACAAACTTAAGCAAAATTTTAAGTCTGGTTCTGAAGACATCATATTCTGAATTTTTTAAATTGTTGGTTTTTCTGGGGTCATATTAGCATTAAGGGCCCTTTTTTCCTTGTGAACTAAACCATGCCCAGATTAGAACACAGAGAGGAATTCTCATACATCAGCTTGCAGAGGTAGAAGCAGCAGTTCTTTAATTCAAGTAGTGGTCTAAAATGAGTGGGGCAAAATGTCTTTGACTCAAGCTTTGTGCTACATTAGAGATCTCTGATGGCAGCTCATTGAGAAGTCTTAACTCAAGAAGTGCACTTCCAGTCTAGAGGATTGAAGAAAGTAAGGCTTACAAATACACAATTTTAAATGCATATTTCTTGTATATCAATGAGTAGTTCTTCAAAATTATACTACACTTACATCGGGGTTCTTTTTTTTTCCAGACAAACATAAGGGGGCAGATTTATCAAGGGTCGAATTTCGAGTTCATGGGAGTTTTTTAAAACTCCCATAAACTCCTATGAACTTGAAATTCAACCAATCTAAACTTAATAATTAAATGACATTTTTAAAACTCGAGTTTAAGGTGGCGAATAGTCAAATTCTTAAGTTCTTAAAGGGTCAGTGTATGATAAATCTCTGAAATCTAATTTGAATTTTTTTTAGAAAACTTGAATAGAATTTTAACAATTCCCTAGTTGAATTTCACAGTTTTGGCCATAAAAAAAATTGAAAATTTGAATTTGAAATTCAAATTCAAAAATTTAAATTTTCACTTCATCCCTTGATAAATCTGCCCCAAGGTGTTCTAATGAAATCATTTTCTTTTTATTGTGTTTTCCAATCTGATTATACAAGCTAAACTGCACTGCACAACAAGGATATAACACAAATACTTTATTCTGTTAACTGAACGATGACCAATGCTTCTGAAATCAGTGCTCAATATATTCTGGTTCGCTAGCAGGAAGGGCTGATCAGAGTCAGTTTTCTAACCTCAGTGGAGTGATAAGTGGTGCACAGGAGCAGGGTTAGTTAATGAAGAAAAATTCTACCAATCCTATAGGGGTGTACACTATGCATCGGTACATGTGATTCAAGGTCTTGGCATGCTGGTGTTATTACTTTTCAAATCAAGATGACAAAGTCCAGCAAAAAAAAAAAAAAAAAAAAGTAATGACATAAGCAACAAAGCTTAAAAGCTTGAACAACATATGTTGGTATTGGAACCTGGAATAAGTGATCATCTAGCAAAGAACAACGACACATATGTGCATGTGACTTCTGCTTAATTTGTATTATTTTCCAAGCTGCATACTTGGTAAAAATAAGTTATTTTGTTTTTTAATTTTATATTTGTGGAGGTGTTGCTGGAAATTGACACGTTGGATATACCCACGTGACCCTCCACATATTCTAAATATCTGTTAGCATCAACACATTCAGTTGGCTTGTTGCACATTAGTGATGGGCAAATTTGTCCCGTTTCGCTGAAAAATTTGAGAATTTACAGTGAAATGGCAAAAGATTTGCGGAACGCTTTGAAGTCAATTTTGACACACGCTACAATTTTTATACGCGCGTCTATTTTGTCCTAATGCATTAAAGTCAATGGGCGTCCGAATAATTTTGATACACAAAATTTTTTTGTATTCTGATATGCTGCCAAATTTTTTTGACGCGGCAGATTTTTCTATGCAGTTTCGCAATTTTATTTGCTAACGGAGAAACTTGGAAATTTGCCGCAGATTCGCACCTGATGAATTTATTTGCCCATCCCTATATTCACATCAATATTTTTGTAGTTCACTTGCAGTGCAAACAAGTGTGGTAGAGAGTCACACCACTTGTACAAAATACTGGCTCTTTTGTAACCAGCTTTAGTAGCCACTAGCAGTTTAACAAAACAAGAGTAATTAAAAACACTTCTTTGGAGTCGAATACCCCTAATTGCTTGAGAACCCTAAGTACCTTAATGAATAATGCTAATATGTACTCTGCATGGCGCCATTTTTAAGCACCTACTCTTGAGGTGCTTTCCTAAATGGCTCCATGTATTTTGACTGTAATAAATTTATGATTGTATCCCTTAATCTTTCTAATGGCATTAATATTAACAAAGTATCTGAAGATGTTCCTAAATTTCTCCATCAAAGCAAGGTTTTCCTTATAAATTCTTGCAATTCCAAAGCAACATATGTCATTTGTGGTGCTAAGTAATGCAAATGGCATTGGACACAGGAGGTCCCAGAGCACTCTAATTCTGATCAGAAAATTGAGAGAAGGAACAGATGACAAGGAACCTGCATTATGTAATAAATGTTCATATATATACTGCTGAGTGCTTTATCTTCAAGTTTATTTATCAGCCTGATGACATTTTCAGCAATATGTAACCTTCTGTGTGTACAGATATGGTTAAAAGATTGAGCTTGACAGATCTTTCTACTTTTGCTCTCTCAACAAATACATTGCAGTATTTGCAAATTGTCTAGCAGTGGGTCAGCTTGAGTTGCGTTCTGTGTGGTGGGATTTCACACTTGGAATGAGCTGTAAACGAATCATGCTCAGATTCCCCATGGGATGCTTCCTTGTTAATGTGCAAGCACATGTCTAGCCCATGTGACCTTCTTCCTGGAATCCCATCTCAGTAGTTGGCAGCTTAGAATCTACCATTACTCATCTGCATTAACCATTTATGCTGCACTTAAACGTTTCACTTCGGATTCTGCAGCACACTTTTTAGAAGAGATTAAGGGGCAGATTCACTAAGGGTCGAATTTCGAAGTAAAAAATACTTCGAAATTCGACCCTAGAATTGAAATCCTTCGACTTTGAATATCGAAGTCGAAGGATTTAGCGCTAAACGTTCGTTCGATCGATCGAAGGATTTTTCGTTCGATCGAACGATTAAATCCTTCGAATCGAACGATTCGAAGGATTTTAATCCAACGATCGAAGGAAAATCCTTCGATCAAAAAAAGTTTAGCAAGCCTATGGGGACCTTCCCCATAGGCTAACATTGACTTCGGTAGGTTTTATCTGCCGAAGTAGGGGGTCGAAGTTTTTTTTAAAGGGAAAGTACTTCGACTATCGAATGGTCGAATAGTCGAACGATTTTTCGTTCGAAACGTTCGAATTGAAGTCGAAGGTCGTAGTCGAAGGTCGAAGTAGCCCATTCGATGGTCGAAGTACCCAAAAAATACTTCGAAATTCGAAGTATTTTTCATTCGAATCCTTCACTCGAGCTTAGTGAATCGGCCCCTATATGTATGCTTTTATATGGTTGCTCCACCATATCTTGGAACTTGCTCTTTTTACTTTAATGAATAAAGTATTATTTTTCCTTATATGGCTGTGTTACAAGCCCTGGCATTCCTTGACAATGGTTGTAAGGGATTATGGATAATGTTATTTTATCTGAATAAAGCACAAATAATCACGTGTGCCTTTTGCATGCAAGAAATAAGTATTTCAAATTCAACAAGATGGGTCGTTTTTGTCTCGACCATAAAATCTTTCAGCTTTAATATCTTTGACAATTTCAAGCTGACATTTCTTAGCCTAGGTACATAAACTAATATGGTTTCAACCACACAGGTTTTTTGAAGTAACATCCGAGAGTCGTAAATCTTACATCCATTTATATTCCGTGAGTGTTATGGTCAGTTTGAATTGGAACCTGACTTTGCAGGAAAATTTCAAAACTAATTAAATATTTTAATAACACACTGCAAAAAAACCAATTCCTGCCTGTGTTATTTAGTGGGCATGTAATTACAGAGCAGGGGAATACTGTAAATTATGTGTTACCTCACACACTAATATAACTTTTTTTACTCTGTGTATTTCAAGAAAATCTTAACAAAGTATGGTCATTTATTTATTTATTTTAAATTCACGCCAAAAAAACATACATAAAAATACAAATATTTGTACAACATGTTTTCATTAGAAGGGACATGGTGACATTTTTTTGTAGTATAGCAATATGAGAGGTTATATTGTTGGGGTAACATAGTAACATAGTAAGTTAGGTTAAAAAAAGACACATGTCTGTCAAGTTCAACCTTTTAGGTCTATATGACCTACCTTACTACTAGTTGACCCAGAGTTTTTGGTTACTTTCTAACAAGGACATGTTGCATGAAGTTTAGATGTTCTTCATGTGTTTGAGTAGGTTTCATACAAGTACTCTTCATTATCATACTGTTCAAAAATCAAATGGTGGGTTAAATGACTCATGTAATGAGAAGTGTTGCCTCCATAGACAATTAGTGATGGGCGAATCTGCGCCGTTTCGCTTCGCCGAAAAATTCGCGAATTTCGCGCGAAATTTGCGAAACGGCGCCGGCGTCTCGTTTTTGACGCCGGCGCCCGTTTTTGACGCCGGCGCCCGTTTTTGACGCCGGCGCCCGTTTTTCCGACGCCAGCGCCCGTTTTTGACGCCGGCGCCAGTTTTTCTAAAAATTTTTTTTGACGCGGGCGAATTTTTTCGGCAAATTTTCGCGGGCGTTTCGCGAATTTATTCGCCTGACGCGAATCGTGCAAATTCGCCGCGAATTCGCGCCTGGCGAATAAATTCGCCCATCACTATAGACAATGAGTTAACTTAATAGAGGAAGTACATAGAAAGTGACAGGTAGGATCAATGAAACTGACTTCAAAGAGATATTAGTAATTAAAAAACAGACAAAAATTACTAATGTCTCAGAAACCACAAACATAAGAAACTGTATTATATTACCAACATGCCCAGAGGACCACTAAGAATAAGTTTACATCAATTAATTATTTTGAACTTAGATTCCCTTTAAACTTCATGCAGAACTTCATATAATACGTCAGTGTTCAAAAAAGAATTTCTAGGCAATGTATTTGAAAAGAAGCACTACACAGGTCTCCACATTACTAGGAGTCATTAATAAATACATACATGTACTAAAGATACATTACCATTTATACAAATCCAAATTACGTGGATGCAATTCTGTGGTGCTCTATCTGGGTACTTTGCAGCTCCGCAGTTCCTTATACATCACAATAATAAGAACACTTCAGAAAGGGGGTTGATCCCAGAAACATTGTTTGGAGATCTTAATAAACCACAAATTTTAAGCACATTTTGCTGTGTGAGTGCCATCTGACTACCTTTATATTATCATAAAGATGCATTACACATTCAAAAAAGTCCTAAGGCGCAAATTCAGGTAATTACCTTATTTCACAACCCTTTGAACTCCATAGATGCACTCGTCAAGCGTGCCCCCTATCCCCACTGCTTACTTTTAGCATTGGCAATAGAACCTCTAGCAATAGTTATCCATAAATTTACTGATACAGTATTAAAGGGCTTCAATACAAAACTGCAGAAGAACGTATAGCTCCCTATGCAGACAATATACTTGCTGATACAAATGTATCCTTATCAAGAGTTTTAGATATTGTTAAATCATTTAGGTCATGCTCTGGTCTACAGGTCAACTGGGATACATCCCAAATTGTGCCACTTGATCCAATACCTATTGAACTCCAACCTACCAATATTGGAATGGGCTGATAATGTATTTGGGCATTTATGGCTCTCCAATACATACTCAGTTTCACCAGCTTAGCCTTGATCAACTAATTTCTTATTGTCACATGGCAGAAGTCCATTTTCACTTTGGGGTAGAATCAATTTATTCAAAATTATTTTCCTTCCAAAAATCTCTGTATCTCTAGTGTAATTCTCCTGGCCTTATCCCTAAATCTCTTTTTGTTAAAGTCAAGGGTGTTCTCTCCCCTCTTTCTTATAGGCAGGGAAACAACCAAGATTCTCCTGGAGATCCCTTATTGCACCCTTAAATCCTTAGATAGATGCCTTTACCTTCCTGACCTTCCTGATTTGTACCTTTATTATAGTTGTCCCGGATGTAGAGGACCTAAATATGTTTCTACAAGCGCTAATTTCAAAATATCAATGAGAATCTTGGTTTCATTAGTAGGTCAGAGAATTTAGAATTTTTAAAAAAGTAGTTGTGTTCCCTGCATTTTATTTGTCCTGCTATTGGTAAGATTAATTAAATAATAGCTGCTTGTATACTTTCTGATACAAGGCATATGGCCTTTCAACCAACTATTTAATACCACTGAAGGTAATTTATGAATTGCAAGCAATGTGTTGAATCTGTCTGAAATATTGTCAATACCATTCCCAATAACTGGTCACATTCAGTCTGTTGAAGCCTTGATAAATATAGAATTGAAAAAAAAAGATACATTTTTCTTATCAATTGAATTTAACTTAATTTTTTTTGTAAGTAAACACTGAAAGTGATTCTAGTTACATTAATTCACATACATTGCAAAAAAAAAGTATATATATATAAAATGCTTAAATGTATTGTAATAACCAAAGAAAGGCTTTGTATAATTTGGATTATTTGGCTGGATATATAATTTTGATTATGAGCTCTTGGTGATGGGGTCCTCAGCTACTCCTTTCTAAAACTACCTTTCTGTCATTTTGTTATATCCTTCATAAATAAAATGCAATACAACTTGTAAAACTAAATGCTGAATAATATTTGACCTACACTATCATATAAAGAAGAGATCTTTAAGTTAAAAACCACTTACATTTATACAAGGATCTAGGTATAAGAAAGCAATCTTGTTCTTGTTTTAAAAATCTCAGTAGCAGTGCTTTTCAGGAGTGATGATTGTCTTAATTGAAAAAAATACATTATTTTAGGTATAAAACACCAGTTCTTAAAGTGTCCACATTATTCATTTCTAATAAAGAAGGGAAACAAGTGAAATTTTGTTCAACAGAAGGCAGTAGCATAACTTTCTCTTCAAGTCTGAGGTTTTCAGTTGCTGGAATAAGGTACATAAAACCGTCAATTCTTGTCTGGGTAATCATATATTTAGTAGTTGCTCAATCAAGACCAAACTAAAGAAGGCATTGGGCAAAACACTGTATAAATTTATAAGCACCCTCAGTATATTTTGGGATCATTTTCCTGTAAAACTGTAGCCTATGAGTTTTAAATGAAGTTTCTAAATTTTTTGGCAGGGGTAATTTAATATCTTTCAAGCTGGTTAAACTACATGGGTCTACATTGGTTTATTGGCCTTTTTTTAAGGTAAATGCTTATATTTTAAATTGAACAAGTTATATCTGTTTCCAATTAATTATGGTCTGTAAACATTTAATGAAGCAAAAGAACACCATTACACAATGAGGTTTAGGGCTAGATGATTTCTTTCCTACACCCCCAATTGCTTTTAGCAGTCATTCCCAGTGGAGTTGCATTTCTTGGCAAGTAAAGGTTTAGTCAGACACTTAGGGGGTTATTTATCAAGCTCCGAATTTATCTCAATACTGGCTGCTACAAACTCCAATCTAACCCACTCGGGTTTTAACGCTTATTTATTATTACATTTTCCCAAAAATTTGCTTTGTGGGAAAAGCTCAGATTTTCACGATTTTTTCATGAATGTTCCCGCAAAACTCTGAAAACATCATGAAATTGCCTGAAGCCCCCGACACAACCAAAAATCGATGGGACTGTTCCCATTGACTTTTATGCAACCTCAACAGGTTTGAGATGCCGTGTTTTTATATTCTGGCTTATTAGCCCTCGGGGTTTAATAAATTCTGAAAAATGTGTGATTTTTTTAAAAGTCCGATTTTATAAAAAAAATCCAGAATTTTTCGGATTTCGGGGAATTTTGGGTATTCGGAGCTTAGTAAATAACCCCCTTACTCTTACAATGGAAATCATCTCCCAATAAATTGAAGAATCTGTAAATTGCATCTCACAGCAATCCTAATCCTTATGATAAACATCTTTAGAGAGTATTCTTTTTTATTTTTGGAACCAACCTCATCCACTAAAATCTCAGCTCTGGTGTTGCTCGGCAGATAAATTTGGGCTGCGGAATGTCATATGAGTATACTTATTTTTATACACTGAAACAAATTGCATTTGAACTTTTTTTTTGCCTTTGGGAATCCCTATGACAATGGCTATATGTACTTAACTCTTTACTACTATGTGTGCCTCCACTGTGCTCCACAAGTAAAATATTGGATAAATAGAGTGGAATATATTTCTATATAGGAAGCCAAATTATGATATATCATTGTGTTATATTACAATATTACACTTTCATTTTTGTAACATTACAAAAAGCCAGTGAAAAAACGTTGGGAACTCCAAGTGCATTATCACTTTTAATCACTTAGGTAATATAAATGCCTGCTTAGGAAACAACATTTTTACCACTCTCCAAATAGGGTTTCAGGTAAACTAGTTTATTGATTTCAGTCTTTTCAAGAATGATTGGAGTTTCCTTTTGAGTGGATGGAAAGCTGAGTTTGTGATGGCTGTCAGAAAGTGTGGCCCTACAAGAAAGTGTAGCCCATCCAGGCATAGACATACCCTGTAGGCGGTGAGAAGTTTACCTTTGGTTCAGGGGTGATGATGATGAATCCCTTCAAATTTTTGTCTCTTGACTTCTGCTCATAGAGAAGAGTGGATTGTCCTGGGACCCTGTGGTAAAGAATGACAAGGAGTAAGAGAAACACACCTCAGTGGAAGTTGGGGAGAAAGAACAATACTAGCTTGTGGTAACGTAAATCATACGTGTTCTTGTTCTAGGTATGAGAGATAAGAGGCCATTTGTTACAAACAGGACAGGGTGCAAAGCCCTAAAAATTGGGGCAATTCCTTTGCTCTCTGCCC
The DNA here is from genome assembly GCF_017654675.1 of Xenopus laevis. NCBI lineage: Eukaryota > Metazoa > Chordata > Amphibia > Anura > Pipidae > Xenopus > Xenopus laevis. The sequence goes on along the minus strand of NC_054388.1, from coordinate 19,222,817 downwards.
AGGAGGTAGAAGCATTGCTACAGGTCTCTGTGTTCTGTTTCCTTTCTATGTGTGCCCTGTGAATACAATGCTGTGTTTGGCAGTGTTGTGTTTAGATGTCATCATTTTAAGCATCACATTGATGTCTGTGTTCAATCCCTCGGGTGCTTTGTTTACTGATTCAGGCTGCACCTCAGATGCAAGTTATCTATGTTAACTGATGCAAGCTGCTTTTGGACCCTGGAGCTACTGGCACCTTTGAGGATGTTGGTAGTTCCAGAATTTCCATAAATAGGCACAGTGATTGATTCATAAGAAGAGGCTAGTTGAAACCAGCAGCCTCAAGTGCAACTATGGTGGAGCAAGGAGCAGCTTTAAAAACACATGTACCTTTTAAGTATAATGTTGATATTACACAACCAATGTAGTAAACTTTGGTACTGCAAACGTACTGTGGCTCATGTCATAAATTACCCCTTTTTCTGACTAAATGAAAGTGTATAGGAATCCAGCAGCTCACAGGGAACACTGGCATGCAAAGGGTATAATATTATTATTGAGTTTGTTTATGAACCACTTGCACCCAAGCTATGGAGAGGGAATGTAAAGCAACCCTTTCTCTAGGTTTAACTCATTCCAAGGGTGAAGAAGCTCTGAGAGTACTGCGAGTAACCCATATTAGTGTAACAGATTAATATACTGTCAAAGTCAAAGTAAACTTTATTGTCATATCAGCAGTATATGAATACACAGTGAGACGAGACAACATGGCTCCAGCTAGTACAGATATCAGAGTGTCTCTGAGGTAGTCCCGGTGTGTAAATAAAAGTTCAGTTAACAGTTCAGGTGTGTCTGGAATGTAGTGGGAGGGCAGGCAGTGAGTTAAGGAGTCTGATCTCTTGTGGAAAAAAGCTTTTGCGCAACCTGGTTGATAGGGTTTTAATACTGCAAAAGCGTCTGCCGGATGGGAGCAGCGTGAACAGTCCGTGTGAGGGGTGTGTGGAGTCCAGTGCAATGCAGGAGGCCTTTCTTACACAGCGTTTGTGGAAGATGTCCTGCAGTGATGGAAGAGCCGCTTCAATGATGTTGCCAGCTGCTCTGACAGTCTACTGTAGACTTTTCTGGTCAATAGCGATGGCACTACTGTACCAGATGGAGATGCAGCTCGTCAGGACGCTCTCTATGGTCCCCCTTTAAAACTGTGAGGGTGGAAGGCAGAAGGTTGGCCCGTTTCAGTTGTCTCAGGAAGTGAAGACACTGCTGAGCCTTTTTTTGTCGCAACATGTCAGATCGCGCCAAAAACATCCGTGTAGTCCTACCCTAAGAGGCATACTTATACTAATTTAGATGGTTGCTATTAATTGTGGTTTTGGTGGTCCAGGTGAGGTCATCTTTAGGGATGTAGCGAACTGCCGATTTGGTGTTCGCGAACGCCGTTCACGAACACCGGCAAAAAATGCGAACGTTCGCGGACAGTTTGCGAACTTCGAACACCCGCTAAAATCGTTCGATTCGAACGATCGAAGGATTTTTATTCGAATCGAACGATCGAAGCCATTCGATCGAATGCTTTTCATTCGATCGAATGCTTACAATCGTTCGAACGAATGGAAATCGTTCGATTTTTAGCGGTCGAAGGAATTCGAATGGTCGAATGGTCGAACGACTTGTATTCGAATCGAACGCGAACTCAAAATGCGAACGTTCCCAAACGTTCGCGAACATTCGGCGGACGCGAACGGTCGAAGTTCGCGCGAACTAGTTTGCAGCAGAACAGTTCGCTACATCCCTAGTCATCTTAGATGTGGATGCCAGGAATTTGGTGTTCTATATTATCTCTACCATGGAGCTGTTGATGTTGAGTGGTGTGTGAGCAGGGCGAGTTCTCCCGAAGTCGACGATCATCTCTTTCGTTTTATCCACATTCAGTGACAGGTTGTTCTCACTGCACCAGACCGCCAGCTGCTGAACCTCATATCTGTGCACCGACTCGTCGTTGTGGCTGATGAGCCCCACCACTGAATATTGAATAAACATACTAAATTGAAAAACAAAATTACCAGTTTAGGTGAAATGTAACACTGCACCACAATTAAAAATAACCATAGTGACAACCATTAGAAATCCATTAGCAAAATAATAATATTTAATGAACGAAAGACTCATAAATGCACATTTTCAGACAAGTTTGTATAACACTCTTTTCTCCAGCTTTCAAAATGGGAAATAAAATTGTACTTAACATAAACTCTTGTGGAGCGACATTTTGCAAATCCCATTAAATCATATATTTTCTTTAATGATTATATGAAGGAAACTTAATTAAATCTTAGTTCACACCAAAAGCAACAGTGAGGTTGTATATTTGTCTTACATTTTAAAAAACATGGAATAAAGGGGAGGAAAAATATCATACAGAGAACTTAAAGGCATACTTGCCATCTGTTACATACAGTACATACTCTCGGCAGTAAGCAACACCTCTTCTACCAGCTTCAACTAATACCCTGCTTCCCCAATAGCCCCCTGCTACATACTCTTGGCATTAAGCATCATCTCTTCTACAAGTTTTATCCAGAAAATGACTTCAGTGCTTGAATGAAGAAAAAAAACAGTACCCCAGCCCTCATGAGCGAACATCACAATTGGTACAACAATGAGACAGGAGATGTTGCTGGTCAACATAGTTAAATAGTTACAAAGTTAGGTTGAAAAAAGACACGTTCCATCAAATTCAACCTTTTAAGTCTATATATAACCTGCCTAAATGCTAGTTGATCCAGAGGAAGACAAAACCCCATTTGAAGCTTCTCCAATTAGCCTCAGAGGGGAAAAAAAATCCTTCCTTACTCCAAAATGGCAATTGGACCGGTCCCTGGATTAAATTGTAAAATGAGCTAATTTCCATAATCCTGTATTTTCTCACTTGCTAAACAGCCATCCAAACCCTTCTTAAAGCTAATGTATCAGCCTGTATGACTGATAGAGATAATTCCACATTTTCACCGCTCTTACTGTAAAAAAAAAACCCCTTCTGAATATTTAGCTGGATCCTCCAATCTTCTAATCAGAATGGGGGACCTTGTGTCAGCTGGAAAGACCTACTGGTAGATAAAGCATTAGAGAGATTATTATATGATCCCCTTATATATTTATACATAGTTATCATATCACCCCTTAAACGCCTCTTCTGATCATAAATAATTAACATAGAAGCATTAAGCTTTTAAGGGTAGGACTACACGGACTTTTTCAGGGCGATCCAATGTGCGGCGACAAAACGCATGCATCAAATCGCATGCGCCGGAAATAAGGTAAGAGATAGAAATGTCGGATGAAGTCACATCGTTGATCCGACGCGGCGCGATTGTCGGATGCAGACGCATCGTACAGCGTCTGGATCTGATAGTCGTGTCGGATTGCATTTTGTCGCAGCGTGTCGGATCAACGCTGCGACGCTGCAATGTCCATGTAGTCCTACCCTAAGAGGCATATTTATACTAATTTAGATGGTTGCTATTAATTGTGGAAAATGTGAACATTAGAGGGCAGAAGTGAAAATTTTAATTGATTCGAGTTTTAATTCAAATGTCAAGATTAATCATACTCTGGGCCTTTAAGAAGTCTAATTCAACTATTCGCCACCTAAAACCTGCCGAATTACTGTATATGTCAAAGGGAGAGGACCAAGGGATCAATTTGGTGATGTTTGCAGCCTTCCTGAAATTCGAGTTTTTGTAAATTCGAATCTATTTTTCTAATTGGAATCAAATCAAATTGATTTGTCTGAGCTTTAGATTAGATTTCATTAATACATTTTGATTGGTCGAGTTTATGGGAGTTTTAAAAAACTCACATGAATTAAAAATTCGACCCTTGATATATGTGCCTCCCCATGTGTTATGTATTTTTATCATACAATTCCTGGTTATCAAAATGAAACTTGTCTAAGGGCTCCAACTGTTTGTGTGACATAGAGATAAATGATATCAAGGGGACCTGATGTTTTCTGAATAAGAGTTCTAACTCTAACTTGGCTCATTCCTTAAAGGAGAACTAAAGCCTAACTAAAGAAGTAGGCTACAAATGTTGTACATTATGTTTTGGACTTCTGTCCAAATTTTGAAATGTAATCTGCAAACTTGCATTTAGAGAATAGACTTGTAACAATCTAAATTTCAAACTTGTTGAACCTATTCATATGGGCTTCACACAAAAATAAACTTAAAATTTCTCCCTCGAGTGCATTAGGAGCTACAGATAACCCAAAGAAATTTGCATAATCCAGCTCTGCATATAGAAAAATCTAAATCCTTTTATAAATTGTGGCCTCAAAATCATCAAGTGCGATATTCTGGGCTGGAGACTGAAGTCTATAAATGGCTTAGCGCCGGCAGATTTCCAAACTCTTGGGTAGCCTAAACCTCAGGTCATGTATATTTAGCCAGGAATTCCATGTTATATTTTGAAGACGTTAAAATTGGTGACTGTAAGTGTTTACTGAATTCAGGCCACAGAGCATCCACTCTGTCACCTCTCAATACAGTTGGGGCTTTGCTTGACCACAGGTTGAATCCATGGAATGACTCGAACAAGCAAACAATGGTAACTGTAACTTCAGCATTTCGTAATGTTTCACGTTTGATAGATATTGCAATTCTAAGAAAGACAAAGCACTTTTTCGGTATACAGTATTATTTAGGTTAGGGTGGTGTCATCTCACCAATGGCTTCACTCCACACTTAAAAATATGGAAGCAGACGGCAATAGGAAACTAATTACTATTACACATTACTGGCCGCTGGTTTAGTTTCCATGTATCCATATATATTTATCAGTTTTTCTTTTCACGTTTACCGTTGATGTTTTAGCTCATTCCTGTGAGTGTATTACTCCAAGATGCACTCAGGTGACACCTGATGAAGGGGCAAGTCCCCAAAACATTGTGTTTGTTTATCCAATTTGACAAAATAAACTACAAAAGTTTCTTTGTGTTGTATTGCATCAATGTGACAGATTCGTTTTATCTTGTACTAGATACAAAGGGTGTGCTAGTGTCCTCCTAAAGTTGTACACCAGATTAATATGAGGGAGTGTGAATAAGAGTAAATAATGAAATAAAGAATAAATAGAAAGAGAATTGGCAGGCACAAGTAGGAAATGTAATCCAGTATTCAGATCAATAAGATGTGTTTATGGAGCTAATGCAAAGTGCTTATATGAGACACAATTTGCCATGGAAATTGCATTTTTTGTTTCCAGCATAACTGTTGGCATCCACTAAATAGAGTTCCCCTCATTGTGTGTATTCCAACTTGCCATTTTTCATGAATCTAGTGCAAGTGACATACAGTTTTATTATATTGAGAATTTTGCTTGTGTTGACTATAATGGCATTAGCATTTTTTGCTATTCTTTCCATTAATGCAACAGGTCCACGATTGCAATAATTCCAGGACTCCTTATAATCCATGTGTCCAGCTGCATTCAGTTCATCACAGCAGGCTGAAGAGGCATAATTGAGTTTGCTAGAAGTTACCAAGAGCATGTATTTGTGCAAGTACCTTTATGTATCGTTTAAAATCCGCTTCCATTCTAAATAGTTTCCGTTGCATATAAATGAACCATAATAAACCAATAATGACTTTCCTTGGCAAATAATGAAACACTGAAACAATGTGTTGCTTGAACTTTTAGTTTAACTTTGCCTTAGTCTTTTGTTTAATCACCTCTCTACTTTCTGTTCATGGGAGTTGTATCCTTTGATTTAAAGGAGACATTTTATATAACCTTCATATTCAGATATATTACTCATTCTACCTCAAAACATATAGTGATGCAGAAAGAAAAACGCTTTGAAAGCATTTTACCTCCTAAAACTGTCATTATATCAGAAGCTAGGCTGAAATGAAGAGTAGGAGTGTCTCTTCAATCTCCCAAAGGAAGTGGTCAAAGCACTGACTGATAGGCTGAAATCTGCAGCTATAACAGCCAAACCCCTCCCCTCGCACCCTCTGTCCTGTGTGTTCCTAACCTGCACATAACTGTCTTATGATGCTGTCTGATCAGTCACTTATAACAATATACCTTTAATGTTCAATAACGTTAATGAAAACTGTTACAGTAATTTAATAGTAATATTTTCTTTTATTTAAACTACAACAGTATGTTCATGTGTTCCACAGCAAATAGGCATTATTCACAAATGTACATGCACAACTGGACATAATCTATAGTCCATAATACATTGTTATACACTGTGCAACTCTCTGCCTCTATTACATTATAAAAGTTATACAACCAGTGTACATTAGTATTTACTGATATGCCAGAACAGCAGCTGTATGTTTGTTTGATCAGGTGCTGGTAGTTGCAACAGAATAAATGCAGCAGTTCTGGAACAATTTGTGTTTAGGTGCAGGGAGTTGCAAGGGAATAAATGCATCTGTTCTGGAACAATTTATGATCAGGTGCAGGGAGTTGCAAGGGAATAAATACAGCTGATGTTCTGGAATTGTATAACATATACTGTAATAACAGATGCAGGGAGTTACAAAGGAAAATCCAAAAAGATGTTGATTGGTTTTTGTATACAACATAATACTGTGTAAAAAATGACTATGGTCATTTCTATCTATCGTCAACATTAACTGCTGATATACATTGCCCCCAGAAAAGCATAAAGCAGTAGTAGCAAATTATGTTTTATTTATACAGCAGTTTGCTTTTTTTTTCTTGTCCCAGTCATAGCAGGGCAAAGGCGAAGAACAAGCATTGAAGGAGGGGTAGGAGGAAGGACAACGAACAGGGCAAAGGTTAAATGAGCAGGGCAGGGAGGGAGAAAAACAATCAGTGCAGGGAGGGGGTTAAATGAACAGGGCAGAGAGGGAGACAAACAAACACTGCATGGGGGGTGTTAAATGAACAGAGCAGAGAGGGGGTTAAATGAACAGGGCAGAGAGAGAGAAATGAGTAGTGCAGGGAGGGGAAGGGGAAAGGAACAGTGCGATCCAATGTCTGCAGGGAAGGACTTTCTGACATCACAGACACACCCACTCCACACTCAATGGCTGCTGCTCTGTAATTTAGGCAGTAGGTGTCGATGGCTCCAGAGTCTGGTTCTGGAAACTCCTGGACAGGTAGCTTGCAAAGGGGATGGACTGAGCCCAGTTTTCAAGCTAATACTGATGTTGCAACCCAAAAGGTATTAAAATAAAAACTATTTCTTCTATTTTACATTATTTTACATGGTTTGATGCATTGTAAAAACATTTATGCTATGTTCCCTTTAAGCAATCATGATGCTATAGGGGGAATGTAATAAAAAATTGCAAATGTTTAGAGCTGCTCGCAATGTAAAATCACTGGTGAATATTACATTGCTAAGCAAAGGTTAGAGTTAACACCTGCTCTGGAGTTTTGCTCATATTAGACAACTTTTAGCTTGGGCACACTGGAACCCTAATACCAGATGGAGCTTTATTGAAAACTCTATGGCGAATGCATACCACCTGAGTCATACAATATGGTCAATAACGTGCCAGTCAATTGGGAAGTCTGTTAATTTCATCAACTCAACATATGCTATCAATCTGGTATGCGACAGACAGAAAATCACTTCCTATCAGTTCCAACCAGGAATCCAGTCTGATTTTATTAATGAATAGTGATGGGCGAATTTATACGCCAGGCTCAAATTCGCGGCGAATTTGCGCGATTCACCGCCAGAAAATAAATTTGCAAAACGCCTGCGAAAATTCGCCTGAAAAAATTTGCTGGCGTCAAAAAAAACGCCCGCCGGCGTAAAAAAAACGGGATGCTGGCGCCGTTTCGCGAATTTCTTACCATTTCGCAAATTTTGAAAAAAAAGAACATATTTACAAAATCCTTATCTTCTGGTATCATACTCCATCCAAACTCCACACTGTCTTCCCTGATCATTCCCAATCAGGCTGGAGGAACTGTGGTGAAATTGGCACATTACCACACATATTCTGGTCTTGTCCTGCAATACACCCGCTATGGTCCGAGGTTTCAGAATTACTGAGCAAAATATTGCATAAACCTACTTCGACTGACATAAGCACCTTTTTGCTTGGCAAACCATTCCCAAAGGTATGCAGATCTACCCAGACTTTAATCAATCATATTCTTACAGCCATCCATTTATCTATTGCATCTAAATGGAAATCTGCCACCCCTGCGACCTTAGCAGAAATAAAATGAAAGGTGGTAACTAACAAAGTATTTGAGTCAGGTATAGCATTAATTCATAATACTGTTCCCCACTCTTTGGAAGTATGGACAACTTGGGAATAGGGATGGGCGAATTTGACCCGTTTTGTTTGGCAAAAAATTTGGCGCTGGTGAAATATTGGGACGCCTGTTAAAGTCTATGGGCGTCAAAAAATGTTTTTTTGACGCATGACACCATACAAGTCTATGGGCGTCATTTCCGTGGTGAAAAAAGGTGAAAAATTTCGCCCACCCCTACTTGGGAACTATCAGTCTCTGACGACTGAATACCCACTGTATTTAATTAAACTTAAAAAAAAAACGTTAAAAGGTTGAACTTGATGGACCTAACTCTATGTGACTTACAATGTTTAATATGCTCCCTTTCTTTTCATTATATATACTGTATATTGAATAAAGCACCCCCTCTTGTAAATTATAAGGATATTACAAGTTACAAGTTTCATGAACATATAAAATACAGGTCATGAGGTCATGGAACCCCAAGGTAAATATCCTCATATTTTGCCACAGGGGGTACTTTATTTATTATAAGATATTCTACTAGCAAATATAATATTTACCTTTGAATGAGAATGGGATATTGTTGTGATAATGATAATATTTGTCTTTTTAAAAGTAAGGGGGGCGCAAAACTTTTTCTTGCCTGCAAAAATTGTTTTAAAATTAGCTAATTGGGTTAAGTGAAGTCATTTTTTATTTCCAATTTCTACACAGTAAGTTAGTGGCAACACAAAATAAGCTAAGCTTAATTAAAGATGAAATGTTTGATTTAGTTATGCTCATTGCACTGCAAAATTTCAATTTCCAGGTTTCGCTGGTAATGTGAACCAGAGAGCCTGCCAGCTTATCATTATGCATTTCTCTCATATTTGATAGAATACAAATAAACAAATTGAGTGCAGAATTCAAAGCTTACTGTGTAAATTATATATTGTCCAAATTCAGTAGTCAAATAGCATTACTGAGTATGCCAGCTCCCTACTCATCAGTTAAAAACATACTATATTGATTGTTAGTGATCATTATATGTATGCACAACCTCTGCACACCCTTGCTCCTACTGACTGGTTTCTATTATCCTAACAACAATTGCTGCTCCACACTCAAATAAACTCAAATTAACATCGTCACCAAACTACGAGCGACCCCTACCAGTCTTCCTAGCTCAGATTCTAATTTTATAGAAGGCCACCTCTGCACATACTTTGTGATAACAATTATCAGCATGAGTTCTGTTCTGTTAGGAACGGCAAGGGGACTTCAGACACCCTACTGCATGACCAGTGGTGATCAAAGACAAGGAAACAGCTTATTAAAAGCTGTCCCTGCTGCCTTCTGTCTCCAATGAGAAGACTACAGGAGATAAGAGATGCCCTATTTATCAAACTCTGCTCAATTTATACTTCAGATGCAATGGGAACAGCTGCAAAAAGCAATTGTGTATTATGAAATTCGGAAAGATCACCTTACAGGCATGCTTGCAGTATGACTACATTTATATGTGTTATTATATCTGATGATTATTAGATGATTCATTTTAATTCTCCCAATGCATGCATCATTTCATTCTGCTTCCCAAAACTGCAGTAGGAACATTTTTAAGAATATGTGCCACACATGTGAGGATTTGTATTAATTACGATAAAATGTACCTTCTATGTCACCCTATTCCAACAACAGACTAATAAAATAACAGGCAGTTGAATTCTCACCAAAAAGAAATTTCATCTTTAACTTCATTTCCATCAGTCTAACAAACTCGGAATGGACATGTATGATGCCATTCAGGGTCATGGTCTCATGTTATTTTCGGCACGAGTTGCAAAAATTACCTGAAGATAAATGAGATGAAACAGGTATCAGAAACAGTTTTTTTCATAATACAAATACATTGTTGAAGTGATCAGGCATATTACAAGTGAAGGATGGAAAGCCACAGCATATATAAGAGTTTTTATTATAAAAATCACTTACATTAATTAATTAAACAGAACATATCAGCAAAGAATGGAACAAAACAACAAAAACCACAGTAATCCAACCCCCTTAAACCTACCCATACCCCTTCCTGCCCGCAAAGTCCCCCTTTCTCTCTATAGGCAACATTCCAAAAAAAACCACCAACCCACCAATTCCAAAAGGCCAAACTTGCAAAGTCTCCTTTTTTGTCCATACGGCCAAAAAACATCCCAAAACAATACAATATCAAGAGGGGAAATCTTATTTGGTTCACTCTCCCTCCTCCAAATCTGCATGAAAACAAATAAGAAACAAATATTTTCAGTTCATATCACTCTGCATTCTCTACACTGTGCAATGTTACTGCCATCACCCATACACCACATAACAAGAGGGCAAGTTTATGAAGGTGCACCCCTCGCCATCATCTTCATTAGACTCTGCCCTTCTTATATAATTTCCCTTCAGTAATTTCAACTGAGCCAGAGTTACTCTCACAATGTTGTCAGGAGTAGCACCAGAATGGCCAAAGCATCTCCTTCACCTATGACGCCAGATCTGGTATCATGTGCATGCAGTGATGATACAGAGGGCCTCCATGGCATATATAGGATAAGATGGATTGTTAAAAAATATTCATGGGACAATAAATTAGGAAATTACAAAGAGGGTGGGTTGTATATAGTCCATTGGTCTGGATTCAGTCAGGTCATAGTGTGACATAGTTACATAGTTAAATTGGTTTGAAAAAAGACAAAGTCCATCAAGTTCAACACCTCCAAATGAAAACCCAGCATCCATACACACACCCCTCCATACCCTCACATAAATTCTATATACCCATACCTATACTAACTATAGAGTTTAGTATCACAATAGCCTTTGATATTATGTCTGTTGAAAAAATCATCCAAGCCATTCTTAAAGGCATTGAAATCTGACCATAAATTAAGGCCCTCTCCTAATGTGTTAAATAACTCCATACATTTGAATTAAAAAATCTTCTTTCCCTGTTCAGTTTTAAAATTCCCTTTTAGAATTAAGACCGTCATGTCCCAAAGACTGTGATTTTAATTGCAGAAGTGTTGTCTCATTGGTGTATTTCAAACCTTTACTTGTGCAGTATTTTGCCTACGAAGGGGTCTTGGTGCTCCTAAAGCTTGCAATGTATTATTGTTATTTTTGTGACTGGCTAACACGGTAGCACAGTTTTTGTTTTCTCACAATCTATAGTGACAGATAGGGGGCCTTTTATAAAACCTCAGATTTGTTATGCTCTGAAGCTGTTAAAAATCCAAGTTCAAAAATAATACAACTAAAACCTGTCAAGATCATGTAGAAGTCAAAGGCAGATGGACCATTTAACAGTTAAAACATGTTTTATACCTTCAGGATTCTCAATAGTTTTGGCTTGTTTTTTTTTTTTTGTTTGTTCACGTTCGATAATCCGATAAATTCTAGTTGTCAAGGTGACAATTCGAATTTTTGGTGACAATTAGAAAAAGTCGCACCATTTTGTTGTGATTTTTCCCTCACCAATTTATTGTTAAATAATAGGGATTTGGGTTTGGGAGTTTTGTCAAATTTTTTTTAATTACAGTAGGAAAATCACAATCACATTTTGTAGCAGGAAAAAAGTTGCAAGCAGAAAATCACATTGTTCTATTAAGTACTAAACTTAAATTATATTTACTACTGAATGTTTTGCGGGGGAAAAAATGAAATCTCTAATTTTTTAACATTTAAATATCCCATTGCAGCATTGGTTACCAAACTGGGTTTACTTCTTCTAGGAATGGGTATACAGAGTAGTGATGAGCCAAATTTTTTGCCGGGCATGGATTTGCAAAACTGCATCAAAACAATTTTTTGCAACAAAAAAATTGCAATGTCAAAAAAATAAGAAAAAACACTCATTGACTTTAATGCATTTGGAGTGAGAAATAAAGTGTGTAAAAAAATTGGTGCTCGTAAAAGATTTTTTGATTTCAATGCATTTTTGGAAATTTTTAGCCATTTCGCAATTTTTTCAGGAGAAGCAAAACAGGACAGATTTGCTCATCACTAATGCAGAGCCTTGGATGAGAAGGCTCAGTCTGAAGACTATCAAGATTTAGGGGAGAAAGACATTTGATCTTAGATACTCCCGGAAGTCTGGTTATACTAAGATTGTGAGTGAACATGTTGTCATAGATGTTTTTAGATCTATGTTTGGATTTTTAGTATGGCTATGTTTTCATATGATTATATGTTATAATCTGAGAGGGAACCAGGTCCAATGTTAAAATTCAAAGCAAAGCTTAAAACAAAATGTCTGAAATATAGTCCTTAAATAGTTACCTGACTATACACAGTATATATACTAAGAATACAGTTATAAACCATTGAGCTAATTCCTATGAGGCGGAAGAGATCCCAACTACTAGAGTAGTATTTCCCAGTTCTTACAGGGACCCCTCCCTTTTAATGTCTCTAGTGTATGACTGCACTGTCTGGAAAACAGCATTTCATACAGTAGATTTTTAGGCAAGGCTAATGAAAGGAAAACCTTATGCATTCCATTCAGTAAGGTGAGATGATTTTCCCAAAATATCTGTTGGAATAATAGCAAACATTTTTTTAAAGAAATATATTTTACCCCGAAAATAGAATAATGCTCTCTGAAAGCAAAGTAGTTAGTAGGCAGAGCAGCCTTTCAACTTTGATATTTCAGTGGTGGAAAATATTGGATATATTTAAGCCATTAAGTATTTCTGACACTTAGGGGCACATTTACTAAGGGTCGAATATCGAGGGTTAATAAACCCTCGAATTCGACCCTCGAAGTAAAATCCTACGAATGTCGAATTTGAAGGATTTACCGCAAATCCTATCATCGAACGATCAAAGGAAAAATGAAATCCTTCGAATCTAACGATTCTAAGGATTTTAATCAATCGATCGAAAGATCTAAAAACCTTAGAAAAGTGACGGGGAAGATCCCCATGGGCTAACATTGTACCTCGGTAGGTTTTAACTGCCGAAGTATATAGTCAAAGTACTTCGACTATCGAATGGTCGAATAGTCGAACGATTTTTAGTTCAAATCATTCGAATCAAAGTCGTAGTCGAAGGTCGTCGTAGCCTATTCTATGGTCGAAGTACCCAAAAAAATACTTCAAATTCGAAGTTTTTTTACTTCGAATCCTTCACTCGAGCTTAGTAAATATGCCCCTTACAGTAATAGCTTGAGTTAATTGGTAAATATTCACTGTCCCTTTTACAGTAGTCATCATGGGGTCTGAAGTTTTATTATCCATTTTGGATTATCACATAGGGGCAGGGTTGAGAGCGATAAGTATCCTGGGGAACAATGAGGTAAGGCCATTCTCCTTTTTACCACTTAAATAGTGATGGGCGAATTTATTCGCCAGGTGCAAATTTGTGGCAAATTTGCCCGTCTCGCTGCAGGCAAATAGATTTGTGAATTTGCCGTGAAAATTCGCTGGTGAAAATTCAAAATCGCCGTTTCGCAAATTTTTAACCAGTTTGTGGGAAATTCGCCAAAATACATGGTGAACCAAAACTGGACAAATTCGCCCATCACTACACATTTATAACTTTTAAATTGTGTTGTCCAGTGTCCACAGTTTTTTAGTGTATTGTCACTGTATGTGCACCTATAAAATTCCTGTAATAGACTGCATATTATTTATCTTATATATAATACTGTATAACACAGGGCCCCTGTGCTGCTCTGACACATGAGTCACATTAAATACACAAATGGAGAGCAGTCCCTTATATGATGTATATAAAGTCTATGACATGGCAAAAAATTGCAGACTTGACGGGAAGCCAGGGACAGGTTAAAATGCTTAAAGACACCTGTTTAACTGCGTTTACTCAAGTTTTAAAAAAGCGTGTTACGTACAGCAATCCTATTAAACTGAATTTAGCTGTTGATTCTTATATATTTGGCATTACCTCATTATTAAGTCATTGACATTGGACCTTTTAACTCACTCGACACACAAATCCCAGTACAGTTCTCTGCAAAGTATCTTTAATGAACAGTTGAAGGAATATTTTACATGGAAATATATGCACAATACATAAGGCTCATTTCTGACCGCAAGTGAAGTTTTGATGGCAATTGCGGATATTAATTTCTTATCACCATAACATGAGGGGCTACCTGCAGTGACAGCCACCCTTAGAAACAACCTCATATGGGCATGTGATAGCAGCCCACTAGTGATGGGTGAATATGACCCATTTAGCTTCGCCAAAAAATTGCAAAATGGTGAGAAATTGGCCAAATGCATTGAAGTCTATTGGTGACAATTTTTTTTGTAATTTGTTTTTCACTCATTGGAGTATATTGGCATCTTTTTGGCTGTGAAACCTGGTGAAAAATTATGCTCATCACTACAGCCTGCCTAACTTCAACCCTCTTTCAGGATATACCCCCACAGTTCCAATAAAACAATGCAACCCCCTCTACAGCCCACCTAACTTCAGTCCTGTTCCAGGATCTAATGTACCCCCACAGTTCAATGAAACAGTGCAACCCTCTGTGATGTCCCTTCTCTTCCAGTGCTTCACTATAGAAGCCCAAATAATCTGTGGACACCTTCTTGTGCCAATTTAAGACTCCTTTCTACGAGGAACCAAATCCCAGTAATGGGTAATCTGTGTAGACTCTGGAGGGACTATAAGCAGTTAAATATATCATGTTATATGTCATGCTATGACATCAGAAAGTCAAAAAATAAATCACAAAGATTTATATTAAAACTTCCAAACTACAGTTAGGCTAAATGATTTCAGAACAGGAATACCCAGCAAAGAAAGCTATATCCACTGCTAAAACAAACTTTAATTACATGATCCTAAATTGCTCCAATTTGGTAACCCATAAGCAGACATTTGCTTTGAATATTCTTAATGGCACCAGATGATCAAAGCTAATTGCTTTTTTATTGTGTTGGGTAATTGCAATGGATAAACTTTCTAAAATGTTAGTAAATGTATCTGTTCAACAGAACTACAGGGATATCTGCATGCAGTACCACAACACAGATTGGGGAGCAAGAGTTAACCGAATGCTTAATGCTGCTGACATCACAGCACTAGGCATTGGGGCCTGGAATTAACTACGTTAAAAAAAGAAATAACATAACAAAGAAAAGTGGTACTGACGTGAGGAAATTTCTCGGCGGTTTGGGCTGTTCCAGATGTAAGAATCGGCCAAGATGAAATTTAATATGATGTTGACTGCTTGGTTTATAAATGACATATTGCAGCAGGTCTGAAGTATTTGTTTGGTTAAGCTTACGGTAACTTGCTAAGTTTTCTTTTCTGAAATTATGATGTACCTCCCCTACCTCCAGGATGCAGTGTTTCAAGGACAATTAACCTATTTTTTGCCAAAAGGAATGTCATTAAAGTCTTTCTGGATATTTTTTGGATGTTATGGGGTGAATTTGTCACCTTTTTACTTCCAGACATCATGGTGGTAGCCATTTCTGGTTCCTAGGGCATGAGCTTTGTCTAGCTTCTGTTAATGTCTTATAGTAGCTATCTCAGGTGACCGTTAGGTTCTAAAAAATGTGGAGAAACCTGTACCTAGTATGACTTATTTGCAGACTGTGGAACAATGTTTTGTCAAACTTGTCTTCAAATGCAAGCTCTTACCTGATCTTCAGTCAAAATGCACTTTATGAGTGGTAACTTGAAATATGCATTATTATTATATGGCATAGGGTAAACAAAAATAGTATTAAGGTGCAGGGTGAGTTTCCTTGATGTCCTCTGATTTGCGGCTTGGTGGTACATTTCTTTGTAAATGGCTTAGTTAGTCAGTGTAGTTTTATTGGCTGAAGGGCTAATATTTATTTTAAAAAAATGTTCCTTGTCCTCTAGCCACCATGAATTTTTTTTCAACAAAATTTTGTTGTTTTTGTACCTGTTGAATGTGGGAATAAAAAGGTGGTTGTGAGTGGTTCTATATACCTAGTTGAAGGTATTAAAAGAAGACTCATTGGTAAGCCTTTTCACATTGCAGTCAATACACCAACCCCCACATGTAATATAAGGCTCTAAGTTTGCCCAGGAGCAGTAACCCATAGCAACCAATAAGATGCCTGCATTAAAACAATAAATTCTGCCTTCTGATTGGTTGCTATAGGTTACTGCACATGAGCCAACTTACATAACCCCTTATGTGTTTAAGTGTCCACTGTCATGTTTTTTGTAAACCTGTTTTTTGTAAATGAGCAGCACATTCTCTAAAATCTCTAACATTGTCTTTAAATGACATTTTTCCTACCTTCGTTTAGGTTGGTAGTTGGTAGACTAGTTCTGCTTTCTCCACCTAAGGAGGCCAAATACTGTAAGAATATTCCCCCCAACAGGCCCATCTTGGGTGGGCGATATCATGATAATGCGATTGTTTGGCCCTAGGGCCAGTGAAGGGCATATGAAAAGTCAGAGTGAGGACTGCATCAATGAGTTAATGCCTGTCAATGTTTGTTGAATTATTCCGCTATTTTTTTACACCATGTAATAATTCTGCCTCTTCATCGAAGTTCAAGAGAAGAAGGCACGGGGTTCTGTCTGTCAAAAACATCCATGAATTAGTCAGGAAAACCATCACAAATAAAGAATGTGATCCCAAACTTAAACTCAACCTTGTTATCAACCAAACTTAACTTATAAATGAGAGGGAAGTAATATAGGCACAACAGGCAGCTGGGAAGCAAATCAGAAGAGGTGCCATCAACATCCAACTGTCTTGCACAAATACAACATTTCTTGAAGATATGTTTAGAGCTGCAACTCTGACACTCATAAGTAAGTGGACCCAGTATATTTTGTAAAGCAGCAGGCTGTTATACTTAAAGATACACATTATTGAAAAACTCATGAATCTACAGTCCAAAGGTCAAGCATCGTGGATCATTCTTTATATCTGCTGTTCCTTCCACATGTATCATTCCCTCCTGTGCCAAATAGAGGGAGAACCTTTTCCTACTCTCTGCTATCACCAACATTGCAAGACACTCCAAACTCATCTCTTGATTTGTGAATTGGGAAAAGGAAATCCTATTTATCTAAGAAGCATTACACAAATATAAAGTAATGGCAGCTCAGTATCTTATATGGAAACACCTCATTGTCAACTCTGATAATATTAATGCATAAATGAGTGTGAAACAACAGCACAGCGTATGACTATAGCCATGTTCCATCAACCATTGGATGAGATGTTCCACCTCATCTCATTTATCCATAGTTTGAAGTGATCTGATATTTTTGTAATCGAAACCTATTGTTCCTGTTTTATAAAATACTTGCCTATTTATAGAGATCAAAATGTTATGGGGTTATTATTTAAGTCTGAATGCTAAAAATTCAAAAAGATTCAAGATTTTTACTATAAAATCCGAATTTTTAGAGGGAAATTTATTTCTCAAGATTTATTATACTCAGAGGCTGCAAAATTTCTGAATCTGAAAATTCGCCATCTCAGACCTGCGAAAGTTGTATGTAAGTCAATGGGAGAGGTCCCTATCCTATTTGGAAGTTTCTGTGGTCTGCGTTGGAAATAGACAGAAAAATCTATTTCAGGCTTTTCGGACAAAAAGCCGAAAAATTCTGGCTTTTTGGGGAAAGTGGCAAGAAAAATTGTGTGATTCTGGATTCCAAAATCGAGTGATTTGGGATCCAAAAAAATTGCATGATCCGGAATTTCGCTCAATTTTATTGAGTTTTTCCCTGATCCGTTTGAACCAAATTGATTTTTTTTTTTTATAATCGTTTTTATTGTTTTCAAAACAAAATACAAATAAAAAGAAAAAAAAAAAAAAAAGAAAGGTTGGTGGAGAAACAAGTCACAATACTTGGCATTCAGCGCTGTACATATGCATATCCGTACACATGACCAGGTACACAATTTCACAGTACAGCACATACATCATAACAATGACATGGAGACAAATCTTACAGATACAGTTTCTCAGGTAGGAGCAGCCCCAAGCCGCAAAGCTTCCACCCATCCCGTCCAGACCGAGTCAAACTTATGTGGTGTGCCGCTTTGGATATAGACTAACCGTGCCAACGTAATATGTTCCTGCAAAAGGTTTTTCCACATATGTACAGTGGGGGAGTCACCCGATAACCACTTAAGAGCTATACATTTGCGTGCAAGGAAGAGCGATTCTCTCAGGGATACTAACATATAGGGGGACTTAGAGAGATATGCAATAACACCTAGCAGGCACACTTTTGGGTTCACAGGTATATGTAGTGCAGTTATGTGGGAAAGTTTCTCACAGACTTTCGCCCAAAACGAAGCCACCTCTGTGCAGCTCCACATCAGGTGAAGAAAGTCGGCCCCTGGCGAATGACATTTGGGACAACAGTCATCTGGTCTGATATGAGCCCTGTGCATACGTACAGGTGTAATGTATGCATGATGCAGAATAAGAATTTGGGAGAACCTACTTCTCACATTAAAGGACAGCAGACTGGAAGCCTCCAAAGCTTCCTCCCATTCCTCATCCTCCAAGTCACCCATAGCTGATTCCCACCTTCCTCTGAAATTACCCACTATACACTTCTTATTTTTCATTAACACAGAGTAGAGCCATGACAGGGGATGATTTCTGCAGAAGCTAGTGAGGTATTCCAACATATTTTCCAGTGGTGATTTAGATATAACAACTGGGGATAAGGACCATTGAGCCTTAGCGGCCTGCTTAAGTTGGTAATACTGTAACCAGGCTGCAACCTCCACTTCATAATCGGTCTCAAACTCTTCGGGGGTTTTGAAAACACCATCCACGTATAAATCCTCAATGACCTGAACCCCTTGTGGTTGCCAAAATAACTGCAGGTCTGCATGCCGGAAATGGGGGGTCCCCTCATTTTCCCAAAGTGGAGTATTTGGGGAAAAAGCCTGATACTGAACAAGTTTCAGTGCCACCACCCATACCTTATAAAGCGTTCTCAGCAATGGAAGGGGGCAGTGAAAGTTCTGGATATGTTCCAAAAAAATTAGCGGGGGTACCGCCTTACTACCCCAACACTCCCTAAGAACCACATAGGAAGAATCAGTAACATCTAGTTTAGACCACGGCAGGAGATGCTGCAATTGTGATGCTAAGTAATAAGATCTCCAATCTGGAAGGGCCATCCCACCCTGCAGGGTTGGGAGTTGTAAAACCGAATATGCCAGCCTGCTTCGCTTGCCGGCCCACACAAATGTTTTAGTATCAGAATCTAGCCGTGTAAATATCTGTTTTGGTATGTAGACTGGGGAGTTCGCAAATACATACAGAAGCTGCGGCAAAAAAATCATCTTACAAATAACCACTTTACCCGGTGGCGTTAAGGGGAGGGAACTCCAAGCCTTCATTTGACTAGAGATTTTAGTAAGTATAGGGGTCAAGTTATCCGGCAAGTAATCACGGTGGTGTTTGGTAAAGGATATCCCTAAGTAATGAAGTCGGTTGACCCATTGCAAGGGCTGACCAGGTGATTGATAACGAGGGGCTTCATGATCCAAGGGAAATATATAAGATTTACCCCAGTTTATAAGCAAACCCGAAAATTTCCCGAACTGTTTGACCACATGGAGGAGTCTATCCAGTGATTCCGCCGGATCTGCCAGAAACAGCAACATATCGTCCGCATATAGCGCTATCTTTTCCTCTACATCCCCGTATTTACAGCCCACAATATTAGCATCCGCCCTTACCATAATAGCTAGCACTTCAATGGCCAGTGCGAACAGGACTGGGGATAAAGGACAACCCTGTCTGGTACCCCTTTCCAGTGCAATAGAGGCAGAGATCGAATTGTTCGTGCAGACTTTTGCGACAGGGCAAGAATATAACAACTGCACCCAACCGATAAACTTTTCCCCAAAGCCAAACCCCGCTAGTGTTTCCCACAAATAACCCCATTCAACAGTATCGAACGCTTTAGCGGCATCAAGAGAAAGGATAACCCTCCGGCCCTGATTTATGTGAGGTAACTGAAGATTCGCAAAAAGTCTTCTAATATTCGTAACAGTAGCCCTCCCCGGCATGAACCCCGTTTGGTCTCTATGTACCAACTTAAGAATTACTGAATTTAATCGGGCCGCCAAAATTTTTGCTAAAATTTTTATATCACCGTTGAGAAGCGAGATAGGTCTATAGGACTCACAATGTGTGAGGTCCTTCCCTTTCTTGGGAATCAATACTATGAGTGCCTCAGTCATGGAGGGAGGAAGAGTCCCAGCAGATAGTGCCTGGTCAAAGCAGTGTTTTAAGCGGGGCACTAACACGTCCTTATATTATTTATAGAATTCCATAGGGATGCCATCTGTCCCCGGGGCCTTACCACTAGGGAATGAACCGATTGCGTCCTCAATTTCCTGCACAGTAATGTCTCCCTCAAAATAGGATCTGTCTGCTACACAAAGTGAGGGAAAAGGCACCTGTCCCAAATACTCCTGCAATTCCCCCTGAGTGTAAGTGACTCTCATCCTGTAGGCCTCAGAAAAGTATTCCTGAAATGTCTTATTTATCCCTGCCATGTCCGAAAGCACCACACCTGCAGCAGAGTGGATATTCATTATAGTGGTAGATGGGGCTATTTCCCTACACATCAACGCAAGGAGATGACCAGTTCTGTCCCCAAATTGGGTAATTCTGTGTTTGGAATATAAAATACTTTTGTGAGCCTGCTGCACCAAGTAGTTTTGTTGGTCCTGCGACTTAAGAAGCCAATTAGTTTTATTTTCTGGATTGGGCTGTGCAATATATTGGGCCTCCGCCTCAGAGACATCCCTTTCGAGGCGTATTCCCTCCTCCTCCCTCCTCTTTTTCCAGCTACTAACTCTGGACTTAACTATCCCTCTCACATATGCCTTCATCGCATCCCATTCACTGGAATCAGTGGCTGTGCGTTCATTAAGCACCCAATATTCATTAAGTACTTGAGGGAGACCCTCAGATACATCTGGGAGCTTCAACCAGTAGGGCTGCATCCGCCATGGTCTACTGCCACGGGCTGAAGTGGAGACCGTAAGAGAAATTTGGGAGTGGTCTGAGATCCCACGGGGCATAATGTGTATATGTTGTATCAATGGTAACAAATCTGTAGATAATAAGGCCAAGTCTATTCTGGACATAGACCCATGAGTCGTGGAGTAACATGTGTATTGCTTTAAAGTAGGATTCCTAGCCCTCCATGCATCTACCAGCCCCAAAGCCGTCAAACATTGTTGAAACCTATGAGACGGTCTAGTAACTACCTGAGCGTTAGGGGTAAATTTATCCAGTGCATCCTGAATGGAATTAAAATCCCCCATGCAAATTATTGGCAAACGCGGAAACAGAGAGATTGGGGAAAGACACTCAGTCAGCATGGCCATTGTAAATGGAGGGGGAACATATACCCCCACAATCAAAAATTCCCTCTCATCAATTCTAGCATGTACATATATAAATTTGCCCCTTGGGTCCGTTTTGATGTTAATAGGCTGGAACGCGAGCCCCCTTCTAACCAATATGGAGACCCCTTTAGCATAATTCGAGTAACATGCATGATAAGTAGCACCTATCCACGGACGTCGAAGAGAAGGGGTCTTATCAGGCGTCATATGAGTCTCTTGCAATATAATAATATCATGGGGATGTTTTTTTAGAAAATTGAAAACTAAGGAACTTTTAAGTTTGTCCCGTAGTCCCCTCACGTTCCAGTTTATCAATCTCAAGCCCACACAAGCCATTTCAGAGAATAACACAGACTATGCAGAATATCAATTAGGGCCCCCAAACAGAGTACGCCGGCCATCCACAGCATTAGCACCAGTGTTTGCATGCATAATAAGTAATCTCTCACCAACCTAAAAAACATTACCCCCCACCCTGCTTTCAACCTACATCCCCAACCTGGGTTCAGCTTACATGGATCCCGAACCATCAAAAAACCCAAAAAAAAAAAAAAAAAAAAGAGAAAAAGTCCTGAAAGTAGAACGCTGCGGGGGAGCCAAAAAGGGCTCAAATGTGGGCAGCTAACCTTACTAGTCACCAATACCTGGTTCATGTCCCAAAACGAAGTCACTCCTGAATACAAGTGACCATACGATGCAAAGGTAGGTATATTCAACTAGACCACAGGACCAAGGCAGATATAAGAAAACCAGATCCACCAACAGAAGAAAAGGGGGTAGCCTGCGTATACCGTCCAAATACCGTCCAGGGTCAGGCCTGCCCCAGCTGAGTAGGATCCGCGCCACTCCGTGGATGAGTGAACCAAATTGATTTTAATAATAAATCAGGTCAAATCGTGGATTCTAGTTTGGTCAGCCATTTTTTTAATAAAATAATCAGAAACGTTCGGATTTTGATAAATAACCCTCTTAATGTACAATATACTGGCCATGCAGCACCTGCAAATATGTTCTTGGATACCGAATTCCATATGTTGCAGATAAGTTATAATATCACTGAAACCTCAGATGAATGGTAAAACTCATGGTATAAACATGTAAACAACAAATAGGAGTTCTTGGTGAGTATATCTACAAACACCTTGTTTGACAAGAAAAAACCCTTCTAATGACTACGTATAAAATATTTTATCCTAGCAGCTGTCCTAATAGTGACAGAGGCTAGTGGACCAATCTGTTTTGGTTTCAGAAGAATTAACTTGTCTTTGTTTATTTTTTTATATAATGTTGATTAAAAAGTACTTCAATGAGGAATAAAATCCACATCTGAATGTAAAAATATAATCTTTTATATGAATATTGTACAATGAACATGACCATTCTGTTAAGACTATTCCATGCTTTATTTATTGTTATTTTTTTTCAGGATACAGTGCTGTTTAGTGACCATTTGCAGAAGTTTGAATACAAGGTAAGATCTAAATCTCTCCCTTGTGATGACTGAGCATTTAATCTAACAAATTCTGCACTAGATGATAGATAGTATGACTGTCATTAAGAAGAATATATCCCAAATTTGTATGGTCACTTCAAGGTATATCCTCAGAGAGAGTATCGTACTATATAGTAGGAGGCACGTATTAGGTATGTAAAGGAAATAGAGGAAGGAAAGAGGGTGAAAAAAGGCCCCAAAGTGAGTTGACTATTAGTATAAAGGCTTTTAGTAGGCCCATATGTCAAATTTCCATCTGTTATACTGGAGGAAACACTGGCCAAAGACAGCATTGAACATGTGCTTAAATTAGAGTACAGGGCAATGAAATTTGTTAATTTGACATTTTGGTGGACTCATTTCCTTTTTGTTTTTTTCTTTTTGTTTTTTTTTTGTCATTCAGTCTGAAAAAGGAAAGCCAATTAGAAAGCATGTTCATGAAACACGATGGCATGATGATATGTCCTCCTGAATATAGCCATATCTCATAATTCTATACCAAATATTTCACATAATGATCTTGTTAAAACCACTCTTCCTTCTTTACAGTTCAGATCTACACATGATTTTTACCCGCAGATTTTGACTGACGTCCTCCTTGCAGTTGCTTATTGAACAGAATTGAATGAGCCGCAATTGGGGTAAAACACATGGCACAAATTTTTGTATTTGTACTGTTTTTTTTTTTAATTATATTTCTGTACGTGCATCAAATCTCATAGCTGCAATATGAAAAGTTAACTCAAGCATTTCAAAATTTCTCAGTGTCAAGTTAAAACAGAAAGTAACTATAAGGACTTTGGGACATATTTAGCAAGGTTTATCA
Organism: Xenopus laevis; assembly: GCF_017654675.1. Taxonomy (NCBI): domain Eukaryota; kingdom Metazoa; phylum Chordata; class Amphibia; order Anura; family Pipidae; genus Xenopus; species Xenopus laevis. The sequence goes on along the minus strand of NC_054388.1, from coordinate 19,198,871 downwards.
GGTAGTGCTCAGGTGGTCCATCCCTCCTGTTCTGGAATACATCGCAACATTAGATAAACACTTGCTACTCCACAAGCAAAAGTTGCTCCTATTTTGGTTGCAAATTATTATGGTGCAAATTTTTCTGATAGTCACAATGTGATCTATTGCATAAAGTGCCCGTGTGGTAAGGCTTATGTGGGACAAACCACGAGACCCATAAAAACTAGGTTGAATGAGCATAAATCCGTAATACACAATTTTAAACCTAATACATCTGAAGGACCCGATAATTGTAATATTACTATGAGGGACCAGAGTAAAAGGGAACAGAAAACTAAGAAAGAAACCTTGTTAGCTAAACATTTTCATGCCAATGGCCACCAGGTGTCGCAAATAAGATGGCAAATTGTTGAAAAAGTAACTGTGAGACAAGAGCTATTGAATCAAAGGGAATGCCATTGGATCTGGCTTTTGCAGACTCGCCATCCTAAAGGGTTGAATGAGGAATATAATTTATCATGTTTTTTATAAATAAGGATTAAACGCAACAGTGTTATTATGTTTTATTTATTTGCAGATTTAAATACTTAATTTATTATCAGGGTCAGCTATCCTAGACTCCTGTTTTCTGCACATAGGGTAAGCGCTTTTTAATAGTAACTTTTGAATTATGGGTAATGTGTTTTATTCGCAGATTTGTATTAATTTTTTTTCTTTATCAAAGGCTATGTGAATTTCGGCTGGACCAGCCCTGTTTTCATTAACCTATTAAGGACTTTTATTGGAATATGTTCATGGATTTTTTTTCACATATTGGTTTAGTACAAAGAGTTTGGTTTTACTTGCATTTTTAATCACTGCTGAGATTTTAGATCACTACTGATTGGTTAATTAACCAAGTCAGCTGTATGTAATTATTTATCACCTATTTATATGCATATGCGAGTTGTAATCCGTATGCTTGACAAAGGGGGCGACCCAGAAACGTTGCAGTGCACTCCGCTTCAATAAATCACTGAAAACTTCATGCAGACCTGTGTGCCGTGAGGTTCTTTCTACACTACTGCTTTGGGGGGTTGCCGAGCCTCCACCCATGTGCACCAGGCATATCTTTGCTTATCTATAAGGTGGGTGTGCTAATCCACACTACATTGCTTGCAAATGTTTATGTGCCAGCAGTGCACAGCAGGCTGCCCAAACCATTTCTTGCCCCTCACTTAAGTGTGTACAGTATTCCCATACTTCTTAAAAGCCACTTAACATCGGGGCCTTAGTTTTTAAATAAAAAAAAAACAGAGCAAGCTAGGATCCATTAATTGACCTTATTTATTAATGAAAAAAAGCATGATTTAATAGAATTGGGCGAATATTCGAATCCCTTGATATTTTTTGTTTTCTCCTTAATCACTCGATTTTTTCAGATTTTTGCTAGAAATGTCGAAATAGTCAGATTTTCAGGCTAATTTCATGCTGGATCTTCAGATTCTGACTTTTTCCATCCTCGGGGTATAATAAATCTTTAAAAATACACATTTTAGGACCTACCCCCCATGCCATTCACCATAACTGAGCTGATTATTTAAAATGTCTTTGAAATGTTTTATATTTGATGTCATAATCACTATTATTGTTGCTTTATGGAAACATGTACAAATATCTCATGTGATTTTACTTTATCATTTACAATAAAAACAAGTTATAAAAAAAATACAATTTTTTTTCTCCACTAAAAATTCAGATTGTATAGTAAAAAAAACTAGATTTTTTGAGTTTTTGGCATTTGACTTATAAATAATAACCCTCTAATTGTCTGGATTCTGTATCCTGTGCTTCAGGAGGTATAGTGCTATGTTGTATTTATATACTATTACATGGGGGCTCCCATTCAACTAGTGGAATTGGACATAACTGAATTCATGGGGCAGAGATATGGAATAGAAACTGCTATGCCTAACCCCCCTCTTAAAGATTATCCTACCCCTTTTCCCAATGTGAATACCCCATCAAAATATTATAAGACTCGTAAAATGGGCAATAACTTAAATTATAATAACTGTTTTTTGGAAAAGAACAAGGATTAAGGTATTATAAAAAATTTTATAAATAGGTGGGAGCTTCGGGAAATGTACTTTAGAGAAAGAAACAAAAACATGCTCGTCCTTTTATGAAATCAATTAAAGTAGCTGGCAAAATCAGGCCCAAAATGAGATCATTTATGGAACTGCACAGTCAGAAGAACAATAGTTAGAGAATAAAAGAGCTAAACCCAAAATAAATAGCTATATAAACGAACATATTTGTCATGACTTAGGAAATGTTATGTGGAAAATGAATTTTTATTTGCTGCCAAGCTCTATCAAATTGCAGAGTATTAGACATTTTCATAAATGGAAACATGTAATAAACTGCCATGCATTAAGGCCAGTGGTTTCAGTATCTAAAAGCATCTGTATTCAAGAGCACGTTTTGATTTTTTTTTATGAGTTTAAACCACCATCTGTAATTGGGAACATCATCTATTGTTATAACAGTCACTTTTTTTTAAAAATTTCTCCATACAGGAATGTGAAGCATATGTACAAGCAGCTACCAGCTCCCATTTACTCCATTGGTTAAATGTGCTGTTGGAGGGGTTGTCCAAAGAACCACACACAGCACAAGCTTGAGAAGAAGGCAGCAAAATATGAGCAGACAACGAGTGTGCGGTAACTCCAATAAACAGACATAGAATGCTTAGTTAGCAGCAGGGAAGCACAACTTCAGGATGACTCAGTAAGTCTCTTGTGATCTTGTGGTTTTAATATCACAATGAATTATTACTGCTTGTTCTACATTGCCATTCTTTGATGCAAGAGGTGGAAGGGTGACCCCTGAATCATGCCTTGCTATTCTGCAACTGCAAGTATTCCCGTTAACCCTATAAAACATTGTTAGATTTTTAAAGTAAGGAATGACATCTCACTTGATGCTTAAAGTGGAAATATAAACTATAATAAATGCAGTGGCTGCTTCCATTGATTAAACTGCAGTTTCTGTGCTAACTATTATCCAGACATAGAGGCAAATTCACTAAAGGGCCTCAGAAGGCTTTGCCACACAGGGGCGATCCTGGCCCCTCCGCCGCCTGTGGCAGCTTGGAGTTGCTACCGCCCCCCCTCCTCCTTGGTGCGCTCACCTTTTTGGTCTGGAGGGTCCACGAGGGTACATGGCATTTTTGCCGCCACTGGTACCTAGTGGGGTGCTGCTGTCTGAGGCGAGTTACTCAACTTGCCTCATTGGCAGACTTAAATCCGCAGAGCATATGCTTATTTATCAAAATTAGAATCTGTGCTTCGGCAGATAAACACTGGTGAAGTTTTGGGAGTTTCTAAGCAAACTATCGCTATCGTTACTTTCTTCCTAGCTAAACTTTGTTAACACACTTACGCATATAAGTCATATATGTGTCTTTATTAGAGATGTTGGTGAAATTGCTTGAAGTGGCCACTTATTATTAAAAATTGGCCAAGGAAGCAAAATAAATACAAAAGTGATCCTCTATTGTCCTGGACATGAGCCCATCCTAAAACAAATGTGGCATGACCTTCAAATGATTAAAACATTTTTTTCAAACAGAATATATTTAACAGTTACAACTTTTAAACACAGTCCCACTTTAAAACTTGAAAAAAACACCAGCATTTTAACTTTTTTTATGACTTTTCGGCACACAGGATATGTCACTGACATAAGATTGAGGAGGATGTAGCTTCATCTTATCAGTTCACCAGGTATAACCTGGTGGCAGACTCTGTGAAAAGGGTAACGTAGTGCGAAATTTGCACTTGCTGATGAATTTGCGGAGTAACGATCATTCGCTTGAGTGAAAATTCCCCATGGCAAAAGGGTGCAAAACTTCATTAGCATTGACCTCTTTCGCTAGCGAATTGTCCTCTACGCCTTTTAGTAAATTGGTGATGACCCTGCGGATTGTCTTTTTGGCCCGTTTTCACTATTGAAGGCTACTTCGCCCTTTAGTAAATCTGCCCCATGGTATTTAGAAATATTTAAACATTAGCAAGGCCTTTTAAACACTACATGAATGTGCCGAGATTAAAATCACTGCAGTGTCATCACAACAAACAAGTGTCAATATGCACCAGAATCAATATGCAGCAATCATAGTGACAAACATTACAAACCCATTGAGCCCTTGATAATGGGAGAACTGCCAGGTTATCATACAGAATAAATACATTTTGACTACTGTCATAAACAGGTCAAAAGTGACAATGCTCTCTGCATATTTCAACTTTAATCAGATTGATGAGATTTGATGGAGTATGTCAAATGCAAAGCTCTTATTTTGATTCCTTGGCATTGCTCTATGATATGTTTAATCATGGTCATATTACCATAAGGAAAGGTCCCCCTAGTAAACTGACCCTGCAGAATTTCCCGAACTTGCATGTCTAGATGATGCACAAATAAGAGGACCATAGACACCAATTTAAAGAAATGTGAGCATGAACTAGTGATGTCAGCTAGGGTCTTATTTATCAAAGTCCGAATTTATCCGAGTTTTTTATTAAAAAAAGTCAGACCGAACTAGAATCCATGATTGGACATTATTTATTATTAAAAAGTCACAATTTAATCAGATTGGGGTTAAACACAGAAAAATTGAGCGAATATCCTAATCATTTGATTTCTACTGAGGGTTTTTGCAGCATTCCTAATTTTTTTCTGGCTTTTTCCCGAAAAGCCAGAATTTTTCTAAATTTTGCACATTCGCTAATTCCAGTGCAGACCAAAGAAAATTCCAAATTGGATAGGGACCTCTTCCATTGACTTACTGTATATACAACCTCAGTAGGTCTGAGATTGGGAGGAATTTAAAAACTGGTAGAGTGATGGGATGCAGGTGGGTGTTCTGGGACTTCCGAGTGAATTGACAGCCCTGGAGGGGGAGGGTGTTAGGATGCCTACATAACTCCCCCAGCCTCACCCTCATGAATCCAGAACTTCTGAATGAAAGGAACACTGTATTCATGGAATGAGCACAGGCATTTTTACTCCAAAATGTTTAATACCCTGTCCTCCTCTCTGCAAATGACACCTTGGAAGTAGTTTCAAGCACAATAACAGCTGAAGTTAGTTACTGTACGTGCAAAAAAAAGTGCAAATTGACATGATTTGCTACACATTTCCTCAGAATTCAAGAGTAATACAGGTAACTACAACATGGCATGGGCCCCCACTTGCATGCACCAGGTAGGGACAATTTAGAATTCACTTTTGTTAATTGTGGCTCCATATATAACTTTATGTTTAAAAATATTTCCGTTGGAAGTTGGAAGTTCTAAATCTCTACAGGGCAGGCTCCCACTACGCCTATATTTGCTGTATGTAATTTGTAGTGCTATACATACAATCTTTCCTGGCAAAATGTTTTTCATCAAAGTTATAGTATTGGGTAATAAAAACAGAAAAAAAATGCAACTTATTGATGTGGAGGGGAAAATGACAGATGGATAGCTGGAAGACCAGATAGACTGAACACCTCAAATGTGTGGTTGCTAAAGTGAGCACTGATTGCTAGCTGCATATTAAGGATGGGGAGGTGGGATTAGGGAGTGAGGTTTAAAAGGCAGCATGACTAGATTCTCTAGCTGCAAAACAGAGACGGATAAACTGTTCTTTGTGTGGAGGAAGAGGTGGTGAAAGGAAGCCTGTGCTGTGGAGCCGAGGGACTGAGCTTCTGGCTCCACTAGTCTAGGAAGGGGCTGTGCAGACCACAGTTTACGTATTACTAGTGGCTTCCAGCTTCCGTAGGTAACTTCAACTCTTCAGGGAGCATCCAATGGCATAAAACCACAGCATGCTGTGAGCTGTATGCCCGAACACCATGCTCAGAGTAACCAAGCCCTTTCAATTACCTCCACGCCACTCAAGTTAGTTTAACATAAACATTCTTCCTCTCTTAGTATGTATAGAGCATAATGCAATCCACTGTGTAGCTAAATGAATCTTGGCCTTTTAATCCTGAGCTGACACTGATAAGTGGTATGCATAAAGACATGCAATGCTAGCATAATTCATTTATTTTGGACTGCAAACCTTTATGCTTAATCCTCTATTAGTTGTGCTGTGCCTGTACAGACACATTTATCGTGTACATTTTGTGTAGGGTAGACAAGACACAGGACCATGCCGAGTCTTAGGGGAGATTTTTAATCTGGTTGAATATATACACTTGCCTACTGCCTCAAAGATTCCTTCACCAAGGTGTTTGCAGTTGCTTAATCAATCCGACCACCCTTTCCAATCTTTTCATTGGCCTTCTTTAAAGTGAACATTGCCTGCTCATTCCTAAAAGGAACATGCAGTGCAGCGAGGGGATCACATTTCCCTTGGCATTTAAATGTCACTTCACAGTCACAGTTTGACTTTGGCTTAATGAAATAACAATTAGCATCTTCATACTGATACCTGCTGGCATAGAACAAACTTATGGCACTCCATCATGAAGTTGAGAGAGACTGTATAAGTCAAAATAACCAATTTTTAATAAATACCTGTGTGTGTTCCTACTACAGTGGAATATTGCTTCTACCTAAATCAGACAAGGAATAGATTACCAATAAGCCCAATTAGGGCAATTAGGGGATAATACACATGGGTAAACTAAGGGCTCTTACACATGAGCGTTTTTACCTGCGCTCCCCTGCGTTCCGTTTTTCATCGTTCAGCCGCAGGGGAGTGCAGGAATAGACGCATTTCATTATTTCAAATGGGGCTGTACTCACACAGGCGCATGTAGGCGCCGAACGCAGGTTGAGGCATTTTTCCTGCGTTCGGCGCCTACACGCGCCTGTGTGAGTACAGCCCCATTTGAAATAATGAAATGCGTCTATTCCTGCGCTCCCCTGCGGCTGAACGCCGAAAAACGGAACGCAGGGGAGCGCAGGTAAAAACGCTCATGTGTAAGAGCCCTAAACGTAATTTAATTAAAGTAATTAAATAATAATTAAAACATAAATAATTGCTGACTACATATTCATAAGTCCTTAAATTGTCCATATTTAGGTTGCTGGTCCCAATTCTAAAAGTTTGGGGTTTATTTGAAAGTGGTTAGGGTTTACAGTAGAATGGGGGCATATTTCTGGAATGTTGAACGTTATAGACAGAGCATACTTCTTTTCATGCCACCACAAGTAAACCGCTTTACTTCATTCTGCATTTTATTGTATATTCAGTCTGTGGATCTCTTTATATATTTGCAACACCAAGCATCCACATATAAGGTCTCATTAACCATTACCACAGGGACAATTGCAAAGTTGCACCCCTTCTGGCTATAGGTGTATAAGTTGCACCTGGGAAAAATGTCTGTGTTGTGCTGAGCTCTACAACGGTTCCCACTCTTTTCCAGGAGATAACAAAACAATATTTAGAACTGCTCAGTATAGAGGGTCCTCAAGGAAAACAACCGCGTTTCTGATGAAGGCCTTGTTTGTGCAATATATTTACTTGGTTCATAACAGTACCAATTAGAAAAAAGTAATTTTAAAACACTTAAATGTGTACTAAATGACAATACTGAGGAATAAAAAATGAAAGAGAAAAGCAGATGAATGTGAGGGATAAATGAATAAAGATTTAGACAATTTTGAAAATTGTTTTGAGGGCTTCCCCAGAAGGAGTGTAAGAATGACGTTATCTAGATCCTGGCATTTTCCCTTTCTTAGTCAAACCCACACATCCAGGTCTTCCATTCATAAATGCATAAAAATGCTCCAGTGCAAATCTAATGTGGACAAAAGAGCTAAGCCTTCTTTGCTTCTCTCGTTGGATGAGGAGAAGGCTTTTGATCGGGTCTATTGGGAATATCTACAGAGCTTATTAAAAAGAACAAATATTTTATGCTATCATGGCCCTTTACTCAAACCCATCAGCTAATGTACTTGCCTCTGTATTTCTCTCTAAAAATTTTACAATTTCTAATGGGACACGTCAGGAATGTCCTCTTTCCTCCTCTTTCCCCCCTTTTGCTTTAGACATGGAACCACTGGCCCCAACAATCAGGGAAAACAACAATATAAAAGGAATACGAGTGGGAGTAAATATTCATAAAATTAGTTTATTTGCGGATGATGTCCTACTGCTGTTTTCTAATCCAGAAGTGTCTTTGCCAAAATAATTTTGAGGCGAGACAATTTTGACGTGATTATTTTTGTCCAAATGTCTCCCAATGATGGGCGTCCGAATAATTTTGACGAGCAACAATTTTATGCGCACGACTATTCTGACATGCGACAGGTTGTTTTTGTCGAAGCGGATTTTTCACTGATGAATTTTCACCGCAGTGAAATGCGGAAATTCACTTTGCACCTTGCCTAACACATTGTAAGTTAACCCTTATGTGGTTTAGAGCAAATGGAATTTTCTTGGAAGCAAATTTGTACTTGTATTTTTGTATTTTGCATCCTGAGGCAGCTAGTTAGGTGGGCCCACTTTAATATAGATGGAAAAACGTATTTTATTCTAAATTTGAGCTATAGGGGTTACATTATATACCATTCCTTTACAAATGCTTATAGGAAAATTAGATTTTAACGTTTTTTAGAATAGTCAGCACTTCAGGTGAGTCAGAGGAGAAACATCCCACTGTAGCTTTTAAAAAACTTGTCTAAATATACCGAAGGAATAAATAACCAGTCCTGGGCAAGTGGTTAACGAAAGGTGGACACATTTTATGGCCTTAATATTTGTAAAAACGCTGTTTGTTCCATACATTTATTTCACATCTATTATTAGACGATTTTTCATAATTAAATGTTGGTTAATGTGGTTACGGATTACGGGATTTGCAGAGATATGGTTACAAATAAAAATACTAATATTCAGATCATGCACAGAAGGGATTTATTGCCTGGATAACTGCATATTTTTGCAAAACAACATTTATTGAATCTGTATTTTAACCCACTATCTACTTTGCAAAGCACTGATTTTTCCCAGACCTGCTGTAACTTCTGTCTTGTTATAAAGCATGCCCTGTTATTAACACTTAGAAACCCATATATATGTATAAATGCATGTTAATAATACTAATAATAATAATAACAACCCATTCTGTAACCATTGATGATAGATTAAACATCTTCTTGCTGAGATGTTGGACATTACAATTTATCATTATCTAGAGCAGGGGTGTCCAAACTTTTGGCTCGCCGGGCCACATTGGAAAAAGAAAAAATATGAGGGGGCCACACATGAAATACACAAACAGGTTTGATTTGTAAAAGTAAAGGAAATACACAGAAAAGAACTACAATGCCAGTTGGATAACTAGATGGAGCTATACACTGGAATATGGGAAACCTGGATAATAAATAAGACATATTATTATATTATTATTACTAACTGGGGAATGGGCAGAGTCCTCCCTCCTCCTTTCTCCTCGGGAACCAAACTGGGCCGCATTCATATGCATCCTGGGCCGCATGTGGCCCTCGGGCCGCAGTTTGGACACCCCTGATCTAGAGTCATGTTGGATATTCATAACCTTAAAATAAGGACACATGCTATTTCTACTTTAGCTGACTACTGATAGGTCTTCAACAATGTTGACACTGATGTATCATTACGTATTTGCCCTTAATTTCTTTTGGGTCAGCAGATTTGGATCTTAAATTATCTAACAGACCTGAGGATGAACCACTAGCTGCTCTCCATGCTGAGGGTGTGATTTTATGATAGTATCACTTTAGTTGGTATGCAAGCAAAGAATCAAATAGCCTGGAGCATTGTCATCTTGTAGGTGTTTAGTCTTGAATGGATTAGTTAACCGTAGGGCCAGGTTCTTGACATCAATTATAGGGAATAATTGTCGAGGCTAGGTTCCCAGCAGCCTTACTTCCAAAAAAGTGTTTTAAATGAAAAGCTTATCTATATTTGCATCTCTATAAAGTCTGATTGTTCTCTCTGTGTCTGCTCATTTGGATTACTGCGGAAACCTTATACTGTTTTACAACATAACTAGCACATAATACATTTTACCTGTACCTGTTCCATTTCTAATGATTAAAATATCATATTATTCAAATGTTGGCCACTGTCCTGATTCCATTTAAACCTGGTATGCCTGGCAATCGGAAAGTAACCTTTCACTAATTCCAGCCAAGGCAACACAGCACTGAACACTGAACCTGCAGACTTTTCACTATGTGTATTTCATTTCATAAGTTGCTTGCAAAGGATAAGCTAATACTTGGGAACTGTTTCATATGTTCCATATTGTGCCTGCAGGAATAAAAGTCTCATTTGTCATGGAATTTGGGAAACGTTTCATCTACGAACAGTATAAAATATGGACAGGATGCTTTGCATTCACTTGGTTGAAGAACTTAAGCTGGCCATAGATGTTGAGATTTTTAAAAGATCCGATCCTCATCGTGAGACCACGATTTTTTCGGAACAATCATACGATCATACGAATTGACCATCAACTAAAAGACCAATTTGCCAGGAAAACAAAAGGGAGCTGCCTGCTTGGCCCTGCAAACATAGATAGATTGCACTGGGACCGGCAAACATTTTTTGACCTGGCCGATCAATTTCCTGACAGATGTCGGCCGAAAAATCGTAAGATGTACGATCGTTCGAATCCCACTAACCACACAATAATTTCAAAGGATTGGTCGGACTTCCCTAAAATCGGTCGTTCAGCAAGAAGAATCGTCATGTCTTTGGGGAGCTTTAATCAGATGAAGGGAGCTAAGAACTTAAAGGGATACTGTCATGGGAAAAAAAAATTTTTTCAAAATGAATCAGTTAATAGTGCTGCTCCAGCAGAATTCTGCACTGAAATCCATTTCTCAAAAGAGCAAACAGATTTTTTTATATTCAATTTTGAAATCTGACATGGGGCTAGACATATTGTCAGTTTCCCAGCTGCCCCAAGTCATGTGACTTGTGCTCTGATAAACTTCAATCACTCTTTACTGCTGTACTGCAAGTTGGAGTGATATCACCCCCTCCCTTTTTCCCCCCAGCAGCCTAACAAAAGAACAATGGGAAGGTAACCAGATAGCAGCTCCCTAACACAAGATAACAGCTGCCTGGTAGATCTAAGAACAACACTCAATAGTAAAAACCCATGTCCCACTGAGACACATTCAGTTACATTGAGTAGGAAAAACAGCAGCCTGCCAGAAAGCATTTCTCTCCTAAAGTGCAGGCACAAGTCACATGACCAGGGGCAGCTGGGAAATTGACAAAATGTCTAGCCCCATGTCAGATTTCAAAATTGAATATAAAAAAATCTGTTTGCTCTTTTGAGAAATGGATTTCAGTGCAGAATTCTGCTGGAGTAGCACTATTAACTGATGCGTTTTGAAAAAAACATGTTTTCCGATGACAGGATCCCTTTTATCAGATGAAGGAAGCACTCATTCTTTTTATCTTCCTAAATTGGACATTCTTTTTACTGCTGATTGATGCTATTAACCCAGACCCCTTAGATTATATATCTGGATTTAAACATGGTTTTGAGAAAAGTTCCCAGGGAGACCATATTTTGAGAATTTTGGGTATTTTATTCAGTATGTGAGCTAGACCATATTCAAACTGCTTAATACCATTGACCCTATGTTTTGCTTCCAGATGGGAAGGAATGGGGTGTGACTTCCATTTAGCTACAGATGGCATCTGGTTTATCAGTTTCTGTGTATATTTTGAAAATTGTTTAGAGGGCTTCCCCAGAAGGAGTGTAAGAATGACGTTATCTAGATCCTGGCATGTTCCCTTTCTTAGTCAAACCCACACATCCAGGTCTTCAATTCATTGCTGTATTACTGTTTTCATGCAAGTTTGGCCACGCAGTAATACTCTGATGGCTTTATTACAGGAAGTCCTGGTGAGGGGCTCCATGGGGGCTACAGTCACAAATTATTTTGAATCACTAACCTGGCAGCGTACTAGGATGTTCTGAGGGTTCCATGGTAGACTAAGGAAATACTAGACTGGATCCTAGTGAAAACTGTCTAAACTTGTTTGTGCCACTAGACAATGATAATAATAAGAATCCACCTGAGACCGCTGCTGAGGCAAATTAGGCAGATTGCCTACCTCCAGTCATTGACTACAATGGAAAAGTTCAAGCGCTGTATCATTGACATAAAAACAATGATAACATGGCATGTGTCATGAGCCTAAAGAAGAGACATGGCCTGAATGTCTTTCATATTTACCTTTCAAAAGAGGAAGTGTAAGGTATTGCCATATCTGGGTACCTGAGACTTTATGATACTCAAATTGCTTCTCGGTCATTGGAATGGAAGTTTCTGCATAAAGGCATGTTCTGCCCTTGATTTACACTGAAAATTTCTTCATGAACAATGACAAAACAGATGTTATAAATTGTGCTTTTGGTAAAATATTTTAGGCGAAATTTACTCATGAGCTGTTTGATAATCTTTCTTAAGCCATTACATTTGCCTTTATGTATTTCCAGCTAAAAAGGAACTTAATATGTCAAATTTAGTAGTAACACTTGACATGACTCTATTTCATCCTACCACACTTAGTGCTTATTGACTCTCATAGGGCTGTCCCCTCTTTATCTCAAACATATCCTTTCTCCTAGGTATGCTGGTTCCTGAGGTTTAGGCTGTGTGCCAGCGGCAACAAGCCCGCTCGCTCTTCCATCTACAAAGCAGGATGGGAGGAAAACCACAAGCTCACACTGAGGCAGGAGTATTTGCATATACCAACAGCCTCCCATGGTGCAGTGCAACAGTAGAATACCAGAGGAACACAGTTTGCTTTCTCAGAAAGGAAACCAGCGAAAATGTTCAGGGATGTTAATTTGAAACCTAACAAGATAGGGGCAGCATGGAGTCTGGAGCCAGTACACAAAGAAGGTCTTTTCTAATTTGTAACGTGCTGACAGGGAAAGACCGAATCCATCCTGCGCAGCTGACATGAAGAATATCATAAACATAACCACGTCAATACACAACCAAGAACTCAATGGTGCTAAAATAGATAAAATCAGAGATCTCTGTGAAATAGTGTCACAGCATTAATTTCGCTTATTGAGCATGCTTAAAGTGTGAATATAGGGAATTCATTATTGAGAAAATTGCTTTTTTGGCTTACATAATGAAAACAGTTTCCCCTCATTATTGGACAAATGATATGCCTAGACAATGGGCCCATACACAGTGTGTGTGTGTGTGTGTGTGTGTGTGTGTGTGTGTGTGTGTGTGTGTGTGTGTGTGTGTGTGTGTGTGTGTGTGTGTGTGTGTGTGTGTGTGTGTGTGTGTGTGTGTGTGTGTGTGTGTGTGTGTGTGTGTGTGTGTGTGTGTGTGTGTGTGTGTGTGTGTGTGTGTGTGTGTGTGTGTGTGTGTGTGTGTGTGTGTATATATATAGTTACTTATATTGAAATAAACACCATTTTTGATTTTGATAAGTCCTGTGAGTGCGAGCTTCTTCACTTCTCTACTTAATTTTTGGGCATATTGCACCCAGGCAGCGATGACTTTTTGACGTGCTGTGCCGGCTTCCTGATTATCTCATATATATATATATATATATATATATATATATATATATATATACTCCAGTTAATCACTTGATTTAAATTTTATTCACCGCATAAAAGCATTAATGTTTTGGCTCATGGTCTGGAGCCTTTGTCAAAATGCATCACTATGATTCATTTTGACAAAGGCTTTAGACCATGAGCCGAAATGTTAATGCTTTTATGTGGTGAATACAATTTAAATCAAGTGATTAACTGGAGTGCGTGAGACCACGGCTTTCTTTTATTTCTACAACCACTTCACAGCACCCAGAAGTGAAAGACATTGGTATAGCGTGTGCAGACTGAAAGGTTAAGGTATATATAAATAAAGATATAATAGTAACATATCATGCAGATATATAAAACCCACTGTGTGTCTGTATATATATATATATATATATATATATATATATATATATATATATATATGGTAGTATTTCTGAAAGTACCCGCACTCTTACTCCTCAATGCACTCGTGGGTGCTTGGTCAATTACTGTGTATATCACTCGTGTATCCAACGTTTTGGCCCTCGTTGGGGTCTTTATCAAGGATATGGGCCGAAACATTGAATACACGAGTGTTGCTACAATAAACTAACTGTTTGGAAATGTTTGGAGTGCTGGTCCATCTTGAAAAAAAAATAAATAAATAAATATATATATATATATATATATATATATATATATATATATATATATATATATATAATACTTGAAAAACTAATGTGCATCAGGATTTAAAAGATATTAATAAAATAGTTACTTTTATTCACTGCATTTCTTAAAATAGATCAGATCAACATTTCAGTCTCTGTTTAAGACCTTTATATATATATATTCTGTGTGTAAAATACTGGAAGAGCACAGTTTGTTTTCACAGAAAGGAAACCAGTGAAAACTTTGAGGGATTTGAAACAAAATAGGGGCAGCATAGAGTCTGCAGCCTGTATACAAAGAAGGTCTTTTCTCATTTGTAAGGGGCTGAAAGGGCATAAGTGTTCCCTGGAAACCATCTATTCTGGTTCTCTAAAAGCAGGGTTCCAATATATTCTACCACAGCATTGGAGGACATTTTGAGAGTGGTTTGGTGTGATTCAGTGGTACACAGAAACCACGCGCACACTCAGGCCCTTCGTAGATTCACGCTGGTGCCCAAGACCTAAGGGAGACGGCACTCCCAATGGACCAATGTAAGGAAAAAAGGCCTGGCAAACGGAGCAAGTTAAACCGGGGTCCTACCCCTGTTGTGTTTATTGCATCAAACAACGTTTCGGAGGGCGTTCCCCCTTCGTCAGGTGATACCTGATACCTGGTGATCACCTGACGAAGGGGGAACGCCCTCTGAAACGTTGTTTGATGCAATAAACACACCAGGGGTAGGACCCCGGTTTAACTTGCTCCGTGTGCCAGGCCTTTTTTCCTTACATTGGTGTGATTCAGCTCAGAAAAGCAATGGGAATGGTTCACATACTACTACTGCTACTACAACTCTTACCAAAAAATAATAATGTCAAATACCTGCCTGAGCAAAGAGTCTAGACGAGACGGACCTGGTAGGTGTATGCTGCTACACTTATGTGACATCTGTATGATTAAATATCTTGCTGAGTAGAGATCGTCAAACATTTTTGCTTAGAGAAATTGCAACTTGTTGCAAATCTGTACTATGTTAAATACACAGGTTTTAGCAGAAAAATGCAGAAAGAACACAGAGACCATTATTATGTGCAACTTTTCTTCCACATCCAACCAATTGGATCGGAGCCATCCCCAACCCTTCTCCTGTCTGTCTAAGCTGTTGTTTGGCAAAAAAAATCCCATTAAGAACAGTTGCAGCATAGTGGAAATTAGCTTCTCTAACAAGGTTGGACAACATATATGCTATTATAGAGCCTTCTATCAAGACCCTGTTTTGCAATGTAATTTTGCCTTCTCATTGACTTCAATGCATTTGGCAAATAATTGTCATTTCCCAAAATTTCTTTGAAGCAAAATGGACCAGTTTTGCTTATCACTATTTATGCATTTATTTATTGCATTGTGTTACATAACTTCCTGTTCTTTTGCAATATGAACTGTTCCACGTTAATAAATAGGAGATCAAAGAGTAGTGAAGGGCCCTAAAGTATAATAAGATAGATAGGTAATTCTCAGAAATGTTTTTTTTTCTTTTTAAAGGGGATCATCTATCATTCCCTTGTAAAAATATCTCTGACCACTTGATTTGAGGGATCAAAAATGCCAGTTCCTGAAATACTAATTTTATTAGAGTGGATAACTTCGTCCTTCCAAGTCTACTAGGTAGGTCACTTCATAGGAAACCTGCAGGATTGATAATACATACAGTATATTAATAGTCTCTGTAGAGTGATGGGAATCTATCTGCCGAAATATTCCTGAAAATATCAGAGTTATCAGTCCTGAAGAGAGAAGCTGGGAGAAAATGACACCTTGCGCTAAAAATTGGGGGAATGTGTTATAGTATATATGTGCTATGAAAAGTGCAAAAAAAAGGAAAAGCTGCAAACCCGGGAGCTTCATCTTGACATACTGTGACCCAACTGTCTAATAGGGTATGGAGGCTGAGGGTTTATTAAGAATCCATTAAATAGATTAAATGAAAAATCAACTGATCTTTTAGGGGCATATTTATCAAAATCTGAATTTATAAAAAAAAAAGTCAGACCAAATTAGAATCCATGATTGGACCTAATTTATTATTAAAAGAAAAACATGATTTAATCGGATCGGTGACAAACACGAAAAAAACTAAGCAAAAATCCGAATTGTATGATTTTTCAAATTTTTCGAGTTTTTGGCATTCAGACTTTAATAAATAACCCCCCAAATGTCAAATACTTATTTGAAGTAAAATTCCTACGGAATATTGTATAGAGAGTCCACATTGTAAAACAGGTATGGGACCTGTTATCCATAATGCTTGAGACCTGGGGTTTTCTGAATAACGGATCTTTCCATAATTTGGATCTTTAAGTATATAATTTGGAAATCATGTAAATCATGAAATCATGTAAACATTAAATAAACCAAATAAGATGGTTTTACTTGAAGTACAAGGTACTGTTTAATTATTACAGAGAAAAAAAGGGAATAATTTAAAAAAAATTGAGTACTTGGATAAAATGGGGTCTATGGAAGATGGCCTTTCTCTAATTCAGAGCTTTCTGAATAATGGGTTTCGGTAAATGGATCCCATACCATAATTTTATACTGAGCTTGCTATGTTTTTTTATGGATCAGACTGGAGTGGATCTGTACAGTTTTGCGTGGTTGGAAATGGATATCCAGGAGGAAGACTTAATTGCTGGAGGAGTTTGTATGGTGCCAAGAATCTGAGGCAATGTAGACCTCAGTAGAACAAAAGAAGTGTCCTAAGGGAACACCACATGCAGTGAAGTGGGGGAGAAGGGACCCCATAAATGAAGACAAATGTGTAGTGATGGGCAAATTTGGGGCATTTAGCTTCGCCGAAAAAGTTTTTGACGGCGGCGTCCATTTTTGCCGAAATTGCGCCGGTGTCCAAAAAAAACAGACCCTGGTGTCCATTTTTTTTTTGACGCCAGCGAATTTCGCCCATCACTACAAATGTGTTCTAATAGTGAGAACTAGATTTACAGTGACTGGTATCACTGCTGAGAACGGAAGGGTTACTTCTTCAGCCCTTACTTGTCATTGTAGGTTGCAAACCTGTAGAGAAGGGGATAAAACATTCCCTTGGCTCAGTACTATGAGTAACTTGTACCCTGGGTCATTGTACCTACCAGCAGCCTAAATTTGAAGCATCAGAACATCTATTGGCTGTTTACTATCAAATAGAAAGATTTTAGCCTATGTATTAGAACCTGTTGAGAGGTCAACATCCAGCACAGCTGTTTTCTAAAGAACCACTGGTGCCAAAGCAGTGAAGTCTGTGTGTGAATTGGTACAAAATAGGCTTTCTCCTTCATTACAGCAAGGGACTGCCTGAAAGAGAAGCTGTTTCAGCCAATAAAACAACCTTCAGTAGCTGCAGAAACAGATCCTACATACTAACTGATATATCTTGAAAAATGTAGCATTTTTTATTTTTACTTAAGTTACAGTGATTAACAAAACACACGTGACTAGTCCATGCAGAGACTAAACTGTTTAACTCTGGTGCATCACTTTTTGGAAGTTATGGGAAAATATGCAAATTCATATACAATTTACCATTATAATGTACCCTTGAAAAGATAAAGGGGTAAAAGAGTAATGCAATTTTGGATAAGGAATTGGATAAAAGAAAAAAACAACTGAAAAGCAAAGAAAGAAAATGATCTGAACGATCCCACAGTACAAGCACCTTCTTAATCTGTAGCCAAATGGATAGGTGGATCTTGCAACACCATTCAACTTTCATATCATGGAATGGTTCAAAAGCAATTTTGGATTTGGGTTTTAAATCTAACGGCAAGGTATCAATATACCTTTCCCGAGTAAAGAAAAGCGTACAAGTGTGTGTTTAATTCTGCAAGCATTAAGGATACAAATTACATATTGCCCACTTGGGAGACAGTGGCACATAGTTTATTAGAGCAGTATCCAGAAGGTTTTTACTGTATATGTGGGAAATCTCATAAGAAGTGGAACTATTTTGCCTGTGTTGCTGTACATTTAAGGCAGGCTGAGCTAATGTTTGGGTAAATTTTGAGTGTACTTTGGTTACATTGAGAACATTGTGATAAATCCATATAGTAGTGTCTTCTTTATACAAGTACCTAAGCTCCTATGATGACTTGAAAGGTGGCGTTTTTAGCAAGTTAAGAAGGTGATTAACCCAGTCCTGGTCCACATTGACATGACTCAATTTAGACACATAACAATTAAGCATATTTTTAAATATGATTAACTTTGCTGCTGGCTGACATGGATTCTCACTAAGGATTATATACATACAACATAGCTATACTGTAAGGTTAGATCCAGAGGGCATAAGCTTGCAGTTAATGCTTTATCCTGATGCTTGGTTGGTATAGTATGAGCATCCAACACTGTAATATTAATAGTTGCCATTTCCAACAATGTGGCTATTGTTTTATGTCTGATTATGGGAAACACTCTAAAACATCATAGCTATAGATGTCATCATTTACAGAGAAACATTTATTTCCATCTAAACCCAATACACCCACAACTCTTGACTTTCCATCATCCGTTCCTTTATGTTTATCATCAGTAAAAACTTCTCCAACAAAATCTAATCTCAAAATAAAGTTCCAACCATCTTGGGTTAGATCCAAGCATCAAACCAAGCTGAACATTTCCTGCTTAGCCACATCTTAAAAATAGTGATCCCCTGTGGAGAGGCGAAAGTAACACAAAAACGCTACTGTCACTGACTCTTTTTAGGGATTCTGTGGTGATTCATAATGAGTCAATAAATAACTGGTTTTGTGCATATTGGTGTGCTCAGCAATGCCACCCAGTCATCTTACCCAACAACAATAAATAATTCCTGTTTAGTGCTATAAAAATCTGCAATTGCTGGAGTAAAGCATTATAAATCAGATGGCATCACAACCAACTTCTAACTTACAAGAAGAGGCAGACTAAATGGGCAGGGACACAATGCCTGTTATTGTAATAAATATATTTTCAAAGCACCTGGGTGAGCATTTTTTAGGTGTTTGTGCCCCTTAGTCTAACCTTTAGTGTCGTGTAGACAGCATTATTAAGACAATTTAATACATATATTTTTCGTTCTTCACCTCTTCATTGAAACAGCAATTTTATTCTGATTTGTAGCACTTAAACAAGAACTGAAGACCATAAAATAAATATGGCTAGAAATGCTGTACTTTATATACTGAATTTACTGTACCACCAGAAAGGTTCAGTGGCTCCTTGCAGAGGATCAATGCATTTGAAGTTGTTCACCGAAGCTTGCAATCTTGGATCTTGTTGGACCATCTTTTAAGTGTCAGTGAAAGTGCATATTTTGTTCTCTGAGTAGCTAAGCTCAGAGAATGTCTGAAATCACCAAGCACAACATTATGTTAATCTGCCATACTAGATAATAATACAGGACCAATTATTAAGTTCCGATACAGAATGCATTGATTTCTGAACTGATGAAAGTCAGTGCCTAAGCTCAGTAAGTGACAGCAGCCCAAAGCATATCCAGTGAATCAGTAGAAAAGAAGACATGGAGCTACTGGGACAGCAGCCCAAAGCATATCCAGTGAATCAGTAGAAAAGAAGACATGGAGCTACTGGGACAGCAGCCCAAAGCATATCCAGTGAATCAGTAGAAAAGAAGACATGGAGCTACTGGGGGCATCTTCAGAGACACAGATCTTTACTGCTAAAGGCTGTGGTTGCACACAAAATATAGCATTTTTTTGTTGAGCGTTATTTGTCCTTTACATTTCCCTAGCAATCAGGTAGTATGGAAGATGAACACATTATAAAGAGACACAATTAAACAGAAAAAATAGAATATAAGCCTCACCGTTCATCTGTTTTTGCTGGGATGCCTAGATGGACCCCTGCAACCAGCATTTCATTTTTAGGCTATAGAGAGAAATAACGGGATGGATAATACAGGAATGGGTATATTATCAGAAATAATTTGGCCCTGAGGTTTTCTGGCTAAAGTGTCTTTCCATAATGTGGAGCACCAAGTCAACATTTAACACATTTAATTGACAAGGAAGGTTCAACAAGTTATTTCCCTGTGCTCGTACTCCTGTTAGGAAAAATGCATTGAACTGGATGAAAGAAATGCCCAGCAATGCTACCATGTTTCTTACTTTTCTCCCATGCCTATAAAAACCATATAAATTAAGACTGAAAAGTTGCTAAGAATGGGTCCTATTCTGAAAATTCAAGGAGCAATATGTGTGAGTGTGAATATGCATGTGTCAGAGTACTTCATGAAGATAGTTACCAACCAGACTTCTAAGCTCATTAGGGAAGCACTCTGGCTGCTGGTTATTAACTCTGGATGAATCGTTAAGTTTTGCATGATTGCATAGGAAAATTCTGTAAAAATAAATCTGCACAAGTAAGACTACTAATTAACTTTCTAGTGTAAATATGCACACCTCCGGCAGAAATTACATTAAAAACCACAGGCAAAATCTTACACAGTGTTCTTCTAATTGTTTATGTTCTTTGCTTTAAATATGATACGCACAATGTTGATATTTGGGTGGAGAAATATACAATATAAAGCCTAACATTGTTATATTCAAGGGGATATTCTGGAAACTGTAAATACATCTCTGGCTTCTCTTTCCAGAGGAGACTGATTATAATTCAGTACGTTGGAAAAAATATTTGCATGTAAAAATCCAAATCTTTTTTTGTTAGAATACTGTGTGGGGCATAGTTTAAAGGAGAACTAAAGCTTAACTAATGAAGTAGCTAGGAATGTTGCTTCTCTACTTGCACTAGGCAACCACAGCCCTTTAGCAGGGAGGATCTGTGCCTCCAAAAGTGCCCCGGTAGCTCCCGACTTTCTTTTGTGCTGATTCACTGCACATGCTCTGTGCTAATGTCACTTATTGAACTTAGGGACTGACTCACAATATGCAGAATATAAATGTCACAAGATAAGGCTGATTATCAATTAATTAAACCAGGGCAACTTTCATCAGAATTTAATAATCAGCCCTGCTTGATAATTAGCGACGACCCCTAAGCTTAGCTTCTCAAGCTCAGAGCCCACTGAGCATGTGAGTGTTGCAGACACTTTCCAAGATGGTGACTCCCTGTGACAAGTTTCAAGTCCTGGATCATTGCTGCTATTGACAAGCTAAAACTTTAGGCTGGTGCAATAAGCACAGTATAAAAAATATGGGATTTTAACCATAGTCATTTTAAGGGTCTAGTTCTCCTTTAAAGTCTGCCTTGTTTTTAGTACCCTGCACGTTTAACTTTAACTAGAATTTGCTGTATGGCTCTATGCTCTAAAACAGGGCAGATATCTTCACCCACCCATGAATACAACACTGCTTCAGCAGCTCTGTGTTCATTAAAGGCAGACAGAGGGGGCACTTCGGAGATCCTTCTCCATACCCCATCCTGCCTGTACTTACCTCTTGCCCTACAGCAGGTGGTAAAGGGTTGCCTTTGGTCAAAATAAATGACTTTTATAATGTTTTTTTCTGGAAAATCTCCACTTAACTGGATGAGCATTAAAAATGTCTCCTGCACCAACAAGTCCTTATGGAATGAGCCTGCCTTTACCATAAGCTTAGACTGTAAGCTCTATTGGCAGGGACCTTTCCTTTTTGTGTCTTTTACCATAGGGACTTGTTACCTCTTTCCCTCTTATTTATTAACATTTTTGTCTTTCCTCTATGTACTTTTCTGTACTGTAAAATTGTATATTGCTGTGTATCCTTGTAAGTAGTTTGGAACTAGGCTATCCAGGGCCCACCGGGCTGTCACCCTAGGGGACCACCACCTTCACCCCAGTAACAACCCCCTCCCACACACACACACACATACACATGCTAAATCCCCCCCCAACAATAAGTTCAGATGCCTACTGCTTTCCTCCAGTAATCTTGTGGCTGCTCAGATTTGATGGGGAGTGGTTTGGGCCCAGAGAACCTGGTCATCAGGAATTGTGGGCCTGCAGATTCTGGCCAAGCAGTGGTCCTGGGTCAGTGGGGCCCGGTGTCAACCCTGCTAGTAGCCTTTATATAAATAAAGTTACCCACAGGCTGCAAGATTTGAATTTCTGTTGGCCAAAATGAATGCTCCAGTATGTTGAATATTAAATGTCTTCTTTTTATTTACTAATAGACTATAGAGTTTCTGGATGTCTTGTTTTTCATCCCCACTGATCAGTAGATAGTCCACTAGTCCACAGATTAGAGTGCTTATATTTACTCTATAAGCGTATGGCACAATGTCATTTCAACTAAAGATAGTATTTAATTGTAACCTTATTTTATTATGGAAAAATTACTTGAGATCCATAAAACCTCCAGTGCCAACATAATAAAAAATAAAATAAAAGGGGCAGATACAAGGGAATGATTGATACCATACTACTTGAAATTCATATTTAGTCTGCATTTCCATGTCTGTTTTACAAGTGTGGAACCTTAAAGACAAAATACTAATAGAGCAAGCTGGCCAGCACACAGACCCCAAACACGTCCTATTGAACACTATCCACTGATTAAATGTGTTCCTTTCACAGGTGGTGGTCCCACAGTATACATTACTTTTTCCCCTCTGTCCACTGCACAGAGTATTCACAGATTAGCAGCCCCATAGAAACATGTGCAGGTTCAGATGGCCCATTATATTTTCCTACAATAGGTCAGAGGGGATATGTTCACTTGTTTGTATATTTGCCAATGTGAGCCTGCTGTTGATTGATAGCTGTCACTGCTTCATGCTCACAGATGGTTCCTGCACTTCTATGACAAGAGACAAAGATTCATTTGCTGTTACCAAATGTCTTTTTATTCACGGTAGTAAATCTATAAAATCTATAAATCTATAAAATTAGCCTATTTTTATTGTGACAAAGAAAATATAAGGCTTAAGTCACAATGATTGTGCTGGTTTATCTTTCTTTTTTTGGGGGGAAACGGATAAGACCAATTGCCAAAAACAATCCCTTTTATAGGAACAGGTATAGGACCTGTTATCCAAAATGCTCCAGACCTGGGTCTTTCTGGATAAAGGATCTTCTGTAATTTGGATCATCATACCTTAAGTTAACTAGAAATTCATGTAAACATTAAAAAAAAACCCAGCTAGTCTGGTTTTGCCTCTAATAAAGATTAATTACATCTTAGCTGGGATTAAGTACAAGGTGCTGTTCTATTATTACAAAGAAAAAGGTATTCAGTATTATAAAATTGGATTATTTGGATAAAATGGAGTCTATGGGAAACTGTCTTTCTGTAATTTGGCATCGGTTACTAGAACTGGTTCATAGATTGACTTTTATTCCATTAACCCGTTATATATTATTATATTGTTTTGATCAAGGAAATAAACTATCCTGCAAATAAAAAAGTATTTAAAAAAATTCAAGTGAACTATTTGCACTTTTCTTCTACATGACTTTTCAATAAAAAAAATCATACCTTATCAGTTTGAGGGATTATCAATAGACCTAGTACAGGATTTTAAGGAAAATACCATTATTATAGTCACTGGGAATTCTGATGGACAAACACCTTGGAAAATTGCAACAGAAGAGCAGGTTCTATCTTGTATTGGGTGTGTAATAGGTGTAATAGGGAGGAGGGATTTTTCTTTTCCCTACTTAAAGACCCCATTTGGAAAACTTAGCTATGCTATGAAGAAATCCCACCCAGTGGCTTGGAAATGATGCAAATTTAACACGGTCTGTTGGAACAAAGCCAGAACAGAACACTGAATGTTCTATTAGAGAAAAAACCCATAAACAGTTCAAACAATGAGTCAAAATGGTGAGTTTTATGTCCCCCTATGGTAAATATAGCTTATTTGTACTTGGATTCAAAGCAGAAAAAGTGAATTCCTTCAAAAGCCTGAAAAGCAGAGGTAGAACAAGAATCAATATACAGTGGTGGACAGAAACATCCTATTATTACCGGGATTTAGGGGAGGAAAGCTACGACTGATTGAGTTGACGTTGGCTTTGGTTTGGAAAAATAACATAGGAAAGCCTTTTTTGCTATTTTACTGGAACTGTACGGAAGGGGTATTACAGTAACTATGGGAAGGCTCTTGGGAATGTTTCAAGAAAAATGGGCATGTAAATATATTAACTGGCTATCCCCGCTTTCTTTTTGCTAATATTGTCCCAGGGGATGGTGATTCCCTAAGCTGCCATAATAATTGCTGTGTGCTTTCAGATGTAACCCTTTTCATGCTGGAGGTATTTGACTTTACCTAGCCAGATATTGCCGCTAAAGACATGGCGTAACAGAAGACTAAACTACAAACATCTACTTTTGGTGATTAAGTATTTAAGCAAAACATCTTTTGACCCATGCACAATGATAGAGTTTGAATTATATAGACATGTGACAGGCAACAAATAAAGACAGGGTAAGAAATTTAAGGGCAGATTTATCAAAGGTCGAGGTGAATTTTCAAAGTTAAAAAAAATAATCCAACTTCGATTCGAGGTTGAAAAAAATTCGGAATTTGAATATCGAAATTTATCATGTACTGTCTCTTTAGAACTTTACCATTCACCACCTAAAAGCTGCCGAAGTGCTGTTTTAGCCTATGGGGGACCTCCTAGAACCTATATGGAGGCAATTGGTGGAGTTTGAGAGAAAAGTTTTTTTGGGGAAAAACTTCTAATCAAAGTAGATCGAAGGCACTATTCCTTCGATCGTACTATTCGAAGTAGGCCGAATACGGACCACTTCGACCCCCAAAAACCTTCTACCTCTATTCGGTTGGTTTTTTTGAATTTGAACTTCGAAGTTTTTTTAACTTCGAACTTCGACCCTTGATAAATATGCCCGCAAATGCTGATACTGAAATTTTGCCCAGTATGGTGGTCTATTATTTCTGACAAAAACATTTAAGTATTGGTGTTAGTTTTCCAGAATTTTTCTGCTCTGCTTTACTTAAGTATTACAGTACTATTGGTTGGCTTAGCAAGATCCAGCAAACAGAAAGCAGAGACAATATTTTCTTATTTTATCTTTATTAAGGCCCTATTTATCATTTAGCCTGTCATTAAAACCAATACAAGTCTGGATAACAGCAAACTCCAGAAACCTCCGAATTATGGAAAGGTTGTTTCCCGTAGACTTAAAGGGATACTGTCATGGGAAAAAAGTTTTTTTTCAAAGTGAATCAGTTAATAGTGCTGCTCCAGCTGAATTCTGCTCTGAAATCCATTTCTCAAAAGAGCAAACTGATTTTTTTATATTCAATTTTGAAATCTGACATGGGGCTAGGCATATTGTCAATTTCCCAGTTGCCCCAAGTCATGTGACTTGTGCTGTGATAAACTTCAATCACTCTTTACTGCTGTACTGCAAGTTGGAGTGATATCACCCCCCTCCCTTTTCCCCTCCAGCAGCCAAACAAAAGAACAATGGGAAGGTAACCAGATAGCAGCTCCCTAACACAAGATAACAGCTGCCTGGTAGATCTAAGAACAACACTCAATAGTAAAAACCCATGTCTCACTGAGACACATTCAGTTACAGCAGCCTGCTAGAAAGCATTTCTCTCCTAAAGTGCAGGCACAAGTCACATGACCAGGGGCAGCTGGGAAATTGACAAAATGTCTAGCCCCATGTCAGATTTCAAAATTGAATATAAAAAAATCTGTTTGCTCTTTTGAGAAATGGATTTCAGTTGCAGAATTCTGCTGGAGTAGCACCATTAACTGATGCGTTTTGAAAAAAACATGTTTTTCGATGACAGGATCCCTTTAATTTTATCCAAATAATCTAGATTTTTAAAAATGACTTCCTTTTTCTCTGTAATAATAAAACAGTACCTTGTACTTGAACCAAACTTAGATACAATTAACTCTTACTAGAAGCAAAACCAGCCTTTTGGGTTTTATTTTATGTTTACTTGAATTTCTAATAGAATTAAGGTATGAAGGTGTAAATTACAGAACGATCTGTTATCAAGAAATCTCCAGGTCCCAAGCATTGTGGATAACAGGTCCCATAACTGTACTTAATTGTTACAGTGAGGCCCTAGCAACAAAATAATGGTTGAATTTTTAACTTTAGAGCTGCAAAACAAATTGTTAAATTTTGGAGTATAACTACAACATGTTTAAGGTTTAAAATTGCCTTTAATAAGTCAAGCATCAAGCTGTAATAAACAATACATCAGTACAAAAATAAGTACAACAGCAGTAGTGCAGTAACAGACAAATCTTCAGAAACTTGTAGAGATGGGCATACACATAAATCAGATCTGTTTGGCTAGTCATCAAACTAGTGAATCTTTGTCTGATGTGGCTATCCAAAGGGTAGGCCAGGTCATACTATAAGCCTTACGTCAACCGCTGGATAACACAGGGGGCCTATGCAAAACCATCAGCCACAGGTGCTTTCCATGGCTTCATGCAATCTGTGGATGTAAATTGCAGTTACCGTCTAAACATACTCCAATCAGAACTCGACAAGCAAAGGTAATTTAGAGGCTCAGCTGGCAATTCAGACAACCAATGTCTATTCATGTATGGTCCCTTTTTTTTTTTTAAATTCAGGTATAATTTATTGTACAGATATTACATCATAACTTGACACACTTTGCACTTTTTATGCATAACGTGGTACAAATGAGAGAGAAATAAGGTATGGAGTACAGAAGAAACCAAAACAATAACTACATCTTCATGTTCATAGAGGGAGTGTGTATACAGTACATTCCATAGCATGAGCATATTATACATTTTTTACTGATGGTTACATATTATGAATGCACAACATTTCTTTTTACCGCATATGACCTGGAGCTGTGGAGTGGGAGGTATTACTGACATTAATGAACTGTGCCTGAGGGTTTTTATCAAGCCATTTGCCTCAGATTTTGTTAAACTTGTTGGTACAACCTCTTTTGAGGTAAATTATATGTTCCAAATTACAGGTTTCATTTACACAGTTCACCCAGATTTGAACTTCTGGGGATGTATGGTCCCTTTAATTCATAACAACCAATCAGATGTCTGCTTATAAACAGTAAATCAAGGACACTGATTACTTTGGGTTACTGAAACTAGAGAAAACAATCCAAGAGATATTACATTTAACAGTGTCATTGGGTATAATTATCAAACTTGATGCCATCAATTAATGGTAGTCTTCCCAAATGGTCAGAGAACAAGTTACAAGTACATTCCATACTCCTTGAAATTTCTGAACTAGTAAAAAAAAAAAGTGTGTGTATATAATGAAAACAGTTTAAAAAAGGATTGATAAAAAGTTCGATAAATAAGAATTGCATCTTTAAGGCAGCAGTCGTTGAAATATGAGCTCTAGTATGAGCTCTAACTGCTAAAAACAATGAATTTTAGGAGATTTTGTGTGTGCGTTTTCAGATCAGTTTCTTGGCTGGTGGATGTTAGATTTCCAAATTTGCTGTAGCAGTGGACTCACATCTCCACCCTGTGGCTTCTGTTGGCCATTATACACACTGATCGCAATATATGTCAGTGGATAGCACTCCTGTTTCAGTGTATATATATATATATAAGCCATAGGTACAAGTTGCACACCTCAAGAGTTAACCAAAAGACCTGGGTGCTCAAGTAAAAATGATAAATATAGAGAATATATTATATATATATATATATTTTTTGTGGCGACTTTTTTGTCTCAGTGACCTTTTTTTCCCAGCAACTTTTTAGTCCAAATGCATTAAAGTCAATAGCCATTTTTTTTTCTTATGGCAACTTTTTTTGTTACGGTGACAATTTTGTCTCGTGACTTTTTTTGTTTCGGTGACAATTTTGTCTTGTCGACTTTTTTGTCACAGCTAAATGTTTTGCCGTTAATCCATGCCTGCCGAAAAAAATTTGCTCATCACTACTAAACACACCAACTAGAGGATTGAAGTCAGGATGAAAACAATGAGACCACTCTGTGTCCAACAACGTTTCCTCTAAGCTGTGAATGTGTACTTGTGGACATGCTCACACATTTTGAGCCCAGTGCACACAACCTACAACACAAAATTATTATACTTGTGCACAAGTTTAAAATGTGCGCACAAAAGATAGCAAGAAGGAATTAGAGGGAACATTGGTGTCCAATCAAGGTAACTGTATAGCTGTGGCTCTCTACACAAAACAGTCTACTCGGTTTTTTTTAAATCTTCTTACACCTAAACAAAAGGTTTTTGATGAGAATTTTAACCCTTATGCAGTTATTTGTATGTGTGATCACCCCAGGCAAAATATGTCCATATTATATTATTCAGAAACTGTTTTCGTTCATGTACTTTCAGTGCTGTGGTCTGGTTTTTGTAACGTTTACCTACTCTGTGAAGTGTGTAAAATAGTCCCATGTTACTGTATTCCTTCACACACCTTCAGTGAGCAGAGGAAACGTGTGTCGCTGAAGTTGGCCTTGATTTGATGATGTGCTAGAGTTGGATTCTCTATAAAAGCCTGCCAGCATATACCAGGTAAGCAGAGTCTCATTGCTGTGCCACACACACACACCAGGCTCAATGAATCACTTGGTTATTTTAAATAGCTATGAAAGCATAACATTTAAGCTTCAGGTTCACAATTGAATTTCTTAATATTTAATGGCAAATAAGCATCTCTTAATGCACTATGCCTGCTAGTTGGTGTAAGTGAGAAATGGCAGCTCAGTTAGTTGATGTGTGATTTTTAAACTCTGCCAGAGGCTTATACTCTACTACTACTAATAATAATATTATCTAACAGTATCATGTATCTATGTATCTGATGCTTTATCTGCCCTTGGACTTTGGAGAACATCTTTAATTTTCAATGCAGTTACAGAGGGAAACAGCCTTTCTGCACCTCCATAACTGCTTCCATGACTGTATACAAGTCATAGAATAAGGTGTACTGTCAGACTGACAAAGGGGTTTCACCCCAAAACGTTGCTATTTTGCAAATAGAATTGCAAGGGCTTACCCTGCTTGAACTTGCCGTGTGTGGCGATGAATTGTTTAATTCAGTATCCATTGTGGGGGTGCCGATCCCCTGTGCACCAGGCACCAGTTGTGAGTTGAGTGCAGGAGGTTGTCTAAGGCATATGTACTGTCAGGTTGAGCCACAGGTGAGTGGCTAGTAGGTTGGAGCCTAGGGTGCTGTATAACATGTGTAAAGTGAGTACTTGAGGTGTTGATAGGAAGGAAACATGTTGTTATGATGAAAGCAAGATATCAGATGATGTAAGTTCTTACACCGTGCCAGTGGTCAGGAGCAGCAACAATAACAAGTCCCTATAACAGGCCAAGATCGGGGCAGGCTGAAGACAAATCTATATAACAAGCCAAGGTCAGGGGCAGGCAGCTGCAAGGAGAGTCCGGTAAACAGCTCAAAGTCAGATACCAGGAGATCCGAAAGAAACCAGGCAAGGGAAACTTTAACAGAGGAACTTGTTAACAGTAGGAACTCTCAAGAACACGGGCAGAATCAGGCTGTAGGGCTTCAATGATCAAGTAAGGAGCAATGGTAAGAGACAGGCTTATAAAGCATCCTAATTACATGATGATCCACACCTGAAATAATAAAATGGGAGGGAGGAAAGAAAGTGAACAGAAAGAATACAATAAATGTGCAAGAACTGCTCAGGGCCAACCTTGAGTGCCTCCAGTGGCTCAAATGGTAATGCAAAGTTTCAGCAATACATAGACCAGAGTTTGAATCCTAGCTGGTCCTGACATGTACATAGCTTTTGTGAGTCATGTGACAGAAATCACATCAATAAGCACCAATTATAACTGATGACATCACTAAGTACCATTTATTTATATCTAGCATCTAGCACATCAGATTTTTAATTCAGTTCTATTTCCAATATAGAAATAAAGGTATGGTCATATTTCTAGATTTCTATTGTCAGATTTTGCCCTGATGTTTTCTCTTCCACTGAGGGCATCTCATTTCATCAGATAGAAACATTTGATGATTTAATGAAGATTAAGCAAAACTTCCAGTTGAGAAAAAAAAAACACACCTGAAGTCATAGCCAATTTGCTTCAGATGGGGAAAAATTCCTTCCTGACTCCAAAAAAGCAGTTGGACCAGCCCATGTATCAACCTTGCACTGAGATCTTGTAATTTTTCATGTTTCCTCAGATGGAGAAAAAACCTGTTCCTGACTCTAAAAAGGCAGTAGGCCAATTCCTTGATCAACTTTGTACGAAGAAATAGTCTTGTATTTTTCAGTTGCTAAAAAGCCATACAATCTTCCTTCAGCTATCTAATATATCCACTAGTACAGCCATCACAGAGTGCAGATTAAAATACAATTCAGAGGTTATCATAGTTCATATATCAGACACACAATTTAATCTGCTGGATACAGAGGCATAAAATCATGGGCCTGCCCCCCCCCCAGGCAGAGGAATGGTCAGAGGAATCACCGGATCTCAAGTCACAATTGAGATTAACTACCCCCACCTGTTTCTGGCAAGTTTGCTCTAAAGTCATTACCATGATTAACCTCCTATTTCCTACATATAGTTTGACCAACACTATGAGCAATTCATCTTTCAGACAAAAAACAACCAACTGGATAATGAGGAGTAACATCATAGACATCATTCCACTCTATTTCACATTCAGGCTCATCACTGGCTCTTGAGTCATAGATATCATTAACCAACCCCAATTGTTCTTTATTACCCTTTCACATTTACTTACACATTCTGATCTTCTCATTTCTTTCCCAGAAGCAAAGCCCTCTCCTAATCTTCTTTCGCTCTTCACTTTACCAACTATTTCCATTTTACACCCCTCCACCCATTTTCTCATCTGCCTTTATGCCCCAACCTTCTTTGGCCATTTGCACAGCCATTTGATTTTAGCATCTGCATGAGAAAGTCCCAATACTATTGATTGCAATTAAATAGGAATTTACATTTTTTTTAATAGGTATTGAAAATAAGTTTTTATTAACTTACAAAAGTAAAAAAAATTCCCTATAAATTAAATATTTGAATATCCTTAACTTACATAAGAAAAGGAGGACATATTGTCAAGTCTCGAATAAACCTCAGTACATTGTTTGGGGTTTTTTTTGTAAGTAAATACCTTTCATTCACTACCTAACCATTACCTTAAAATATAATAATAATTCCTATGAAGGGTTTGTTTAGATTTACCACTGGCCACAATATAATAAAGAGCCATAAATAGATTCAGGAGTGATTTATAAAATGATCGCTGATGCACAAATAGCGAAATACAACATTCAAATGCATTTTATTGATGGCTTAATGCACAAAATGTCATTGAGGCCTATTTATAAACCACAACTAAACTTACATTCTCTAGAACACAAATGTCATGGGATTTATTAAAAGATCTATAAATAAAAAGTTCAAACACAAAAAGCACTGAACGATGCACTAAAAAATAATAATACATCTAAAACTGGACAATCCCTTGCAAAAAAAATCCAAAAACCTCTAAAAGTCTGAATAGATTAAAAAGTGCAATAAAATCATTGCAGCTCCCATTGATTTCTATAGCACCTTGACAACTTTTACTTGGCAAAGTTTTTCATTAGAGGTTTTTGTGATTTTTACACTTTTATATTAACGAAATTTTAGAGTTTTTAAGAGATGTAGGAAAACCACATGATTTTTTGAAATTTTGTGAAAAAAACACAATTTGACTGTAAGTAAATGGGCATCTTAATGTCCTTAGCATACTGTATAAATAATGGGTTGAGTACAGAGGACCTCTTGTATTTGTATGAATTTTGTAGTCACAGCATCATTGCACCCCACCTAGCAGTTTCAAATTTAGTGGTGAGCACAACTTTCCCCTTTTTGTGTTTGCTTATACAGGAGCAGTGACCAGCTCCATGTTGTAGCTCCTATTCTGAAAAGGCTGTTGTACTGTAGAATTACATAAACCCAGAAAAATTAATGATTTGTGTACATTCCCTGACCATGGACAGTATAATCAATGATGCCTTTTTAGGTTAAAATTATAACAATGGCCAGGCCACTATGAGAAAGGTCCCATTTTAAAGGTGCTTAGTCCTTACCTAAAATGGGAAAGACTGTGATTTTAAATTAAAGCAAAAAATATAAAGCTGTATTAATTTTTCAAAATTGGTCGTGCGACTTGCGATGTAGTGTGGTTTAGTGTGGTTACAGACTGCTCTATTTTGTTTCTGCTTTCCTGTGATTAAATATACTGTAAATTCATCTGAACCATAATAGGGTAATGGCACACAGAGTATATGATCACTTGAGGACTAACTATCTTCATTGCAATTTGATGTCCAAAGTGTTTATGTATGAAAATTAAACCTAACATGTATAATGATACAAAAATCAGTAAGTGAGATTCTCTGTATGTTTTGGTAGGAGTTGTTTTATACTGTGTTCATTTTTGTTTGTAAAAGTCTGCAGATATTATATATATTTAAACATTGGAGGAGAAGAGTGTTTCATTCACCTTGAACAAAGCTAGTGGGTAGATGATACAGAACTGGGATCAGTGTTAGTAAGAGGCCGAGGTCAAGAGGAAGACAGCATTTAAAGGAGAAATAACCCCCCAATAATAAAAGCCCCTACTAGTACCCTAGGTAGTCCCCCCCTCACTGCTATCCCCCCCCCTGCATAGTTCCTAAAAGTGCCCTTAAGAGTTTGCTCACATAGGTGCAGAGTAAGCACAGCAGAGCTCATGGGTGTCATCTTCAGGATCTCTGGTCTTCTGCAGGGTCCTCTTCCTTCCCTTTGGCCCTTTCCCTTTTCCTGCACCTTTTGCACATGCGCAGTTGCTACGAACCAGAAGACTACTCTAACTGCGCATGTGCCAATACGGCACTCACTTACAGAGGAAGACTGGAGATCCGGAAGGTGACGCCCATGAGCTCCGTTGCGCATACTCTGCACCAAACTCTTAAGGACAATTTCAGGGGTAACTGACTATGTGGGGGAGGGGGGGCTACCTAGGGTAGTAGGTAGGAGCTTTTCTTATTTGGGGTTTTGTTCTCCTTTAAGAACATAGCACAAATTTTCTAAATTTGATTTTGGATAAAAATCAACTTTACTTACATAAAGAATCCTATTGCACTTGTTTTCCTTTGGGTACTCCAGGGGACGGAAACAATGTTTTTTCATGTTGTGATTACAGACTCAAAAAAAGTTGGTTTAATTATGTCACTTAGTTATAGATGAGGCTTGGTTTGAATCATTGCTGTAATTGAGGTACATATATATATATATATATATATATATATATATATATATATATATATATATATATATATATATATATATATATATATATATATATATATATATATATATATATATAGTCAAATACAAGAGTCCTCTGCACTCAACCCATTATCAATATATTTAAGACAGCGACATTTTGTGCATACTGCTACTAAAAAATTTAAACAAAACAGGGATTGTTTGTCCATATATTGCAATATATTTAAGCTGGCCAACTACGTCAAAGTCATCCCATATCTGGCCAGTCCTATGCTAATTTTTATCTGATTCATTAAGAATTCTATTGCTTCATTATACATTTTACAAAGGGACTAGGTTTTACCTGCAACTTACTTGCTGCTTTCAAAGTAAACCCCCATACTTGGCTGCCCTTTTATTAGACACCAGTGGGATCACCTGACTATAGCTGGGAGGGGTGGGAGCTACAACATGGAGCTGGTCACGGCTCCTGTATAACTATAACAAACAAGGGAAAGTTGTGCTCACCACTATTTTTTAAAACCATTAGGCGGGGGTGCAATGAGGCTGTGACCACAAAATACATATAGTCAAATACAAGAGTCCTCTGCACTCAACCCATTATCAATATATTTAAGAGAGCGACATTTTGTGCATACTGCTACTAAAAAATGCCTTACCCTTTAAACAAAACAGGGATTGTTTGTCCATATATTGCAATATATTTAAGCTGGCCAACTACGTCAAAGTCAGCCCATATCTGGCCAGTCCTATGCTAAATTTTATCTGATTCATTAAGAATCCCTGTTTTGTTTAAAGGGTATATACATACATACATACATACATATACATATATATATATATATATATATATATACATATATATATATATATATATATATATATACATATATATATATATATATATATACATATATATACATATATATATATATATATATACATATATATATATATATATATATATAGATATAGATATATAGATATATATAATTTAAACCTCCATAGTTAATTTATTCTTGTACATGGTTCCGTTTCTTATTGGTCCACCTCAAGGTGCCAATTATCTGTCGGACATACCACATGCTAATAGCTAAAGCCAACTCTCTTTATACCAGAACCAAGTTTGTCAAAAAGCTAAACTCGATTTTACCATTTTATTTCTTACACACAGAAGCTGAAATTTCTAAGGTCAGTCTCTATAATTTCCACATTATGCCTCCATTTCAGGTCTCCCATGTCATGGGGCACATTCACTGTTGGCTTTGGCTGAACATACCGTGTAAAATAAATTATTCCACAGTGAATAGGATGAAGCTGGGCACTGGGCACAGAGAGCTGGACCACTTCCAGTGGCTTCATGCCTAAAATTTGTTCTGAATGCAGAAAACTGTACAAGACTTGTAAAAGACAGATGTGTAATGTACACCCAGTTCCCGTCTCAGTTTATCTCTTGCTTAAGGTTGCAAAGTAAATAGACCATGCTGTCTTTTTAGGAATCCGCTAGGAACGTAATGTAGCACCAGCATGACCTATGAGGAGATACTTACCTGGATTGAATCCATCGTTTTACAAGATGAAGGTGAAACCTACCTTTATGTTACTGATGCCACAAATACATAGAAACATAGTAAGTTTGGTTGAAAAAAGACACACGTCCATCAAGTTCAACTTTTTTTAACCTACCTAACTGCCAGTTTGATCCAGAGGAAGACAAAACCCCCATTTGAAGCCTCTCCAATTTGCCTCAGAGGGGTGGAAAATTCCTTCCTGACTCCAGAATGGTAATCAGACCAGTCCCTGGATCAACTTGTACTAGGAGCTATCTTCCATAACCTTGTATTCCTTCATTTGCTAAAAACCTTCTTAAAGCTATCTAATGTATCAGCCTGTACAACTGGTTCAGGGAGAGAATTCCACATCTTCACAGCTTTCACTGTAAAAAAACAGTTTAGAATATTTAGGCAGAACCTCTTTTCTTCTAATTGGAATGGGTGACCTTGTGTCAGCTGGAAAGACCTACTGGTAAATAAAGCGTTAGAGAGATTATTATATGATCCCCTTATATATTTATACATAGTTATCATATCACCCCTTAAGCGCCTCTTCTCCAGCGTGAACATCCCCAATTTGGCCAGTCTTTCCTCATAGCTAAGATTTTCCATACCTTTTACCAGCTTAGTTGCCCTTCTCTGTACCCTCTCTAATACAATAATGTCCTGTTTGAGTGATGGGGACCAAAACTGTATGGCATATTCTAGATGGGGCCTTACCAGTGCTCTATAAAGTAGAAGAATGACCCCCTCCTCCCGTGAATCTATGCCCCTTTAATACAGCTCAAGACCTTATTTGCCCTTGATGCTGGTATTGCTTGCTACAGCCAAGTTTATCATAGTTACATAGTTAAATTGGGTTGAAAAAAGACAAAGTCCATCAAGTTCAACCCCTCCAAATGAAAACACAGCATCCATACACACACCCCTCCCTACTTTTACATAAATTCTATATACCCATACCTATACTAACTATAGCGCTTAGTATCACAATAGCCTTTGATATTATGTCTGTCCAAGAAATCATCCAAGCCATTTTTAAAGGCATAACTCAATCAGCAAGGACTCCAAGGTCCTTTTCCATAATGGATTTGCCTAGTGCAGTCCCATTAAGGGTATAAGTGGCTTGGATATTTTTACATCCCAGGTGCATGACTTTATCAACATTGAATCTCATTTGCCCCTTAGATGCCCAGATTTGCAGCTTGTCAAGATCCTGTTGCAAGGATGCCACATCCTGGATGGAATTTATTGGGCTGGATAGTTTTGTGTCACCTGAAAAACTGATATATTACTTACAATACCCTCCCCTAAGTCATTAATAAACAAGTTAAATAAAAGTGGACCCAATACTGAGGCCTGAGGGACCCCACTAAGAACCTTACTCTACGCAGAGACTGTATCATTAACAACCACCCTCTGTACCTGATCCTGTAGTCAGTTTCCTATCCATGTGCAAACGGCTCCATTAAGCCCAACAGACCTTAGTTTAGAAAGCAGTCATTTGTGGGACACGGTATCAAACGCTTTGGCAAAATCCAAATAGATCACATCTACTGCATCAGACCTGTCCTAGAAGAACCCCAAAGACTAAGGATGAGTGAAATATTTCATCACGCTTCGCTGCGAAAAATGACTAATGTATAGTAAAAATTTTTTGCCTGGTTTGAACAATAACATGCACAAAAAAATGTCCATTGACTTCAATACATTTGGTGAATTTTTTGCTGTTTCACGAATTTTCGACGCTCGTCCCTGGGACACAAAATGGTTAGCATTTGCTTTAATGAGCAGTGCTACATATGTAAACATTGATGCCATACAGCACAGCCAGGGCTCATGTCATTAGAGAAATCTTTATTGGATCAATCTTTATTGGAAGCAAAACTAGTCTATTGGGTTTATTTAATGTTTACATGATTTTCTAGTAGATGTAAGGTATGGAGATCCAAATTACAGAAAGATCCTTTATCTGGAAAACCCCAGGTTCCGAGCATTCTGGATAACAGTTCCCATGCCTGTAGAGTTTTCTATATACAGGCTAAGAACAATCGTATGATATCGAATTATGCCCTTTGGGCTGCTTTGGGATGTTTTCTGCTGCATGAGTTTTAAGGCTGGGAATAAGGAAGGTTATGGACCGCCATTATGAGATAATTAGTGCTTAGGCATTGGCAAACAATGAAAATAGCTGTGCATTCAAATACTCCCTTGGACAAAAACAAATAGGGAAATAAACCACAAACATATACTGCCTTTTTCATACACTGTGAAGACTTCCTCCATGACAAAATTACAGATTCTCACAGATTTATATATACTGGAAGTTGAATTTTCTATAATGCAA
Organism: Xenopus laevis; assembly: GCF_017654675.1. Lineage (NCBI taxonomy): Eukaryota > Metazoa > Chordata > Amphibia > Anura > Pipidae > Xenopus > Xenopus laevis. The sequence goes on along the minus strand of NC_054388.1, from coordinate 19,161,535 downwards.
TCAATAATGTCTCTTGCATTTTAATCCATTTACTGTATATTGTGTTTATTTCTTTCTTCAACTAACCAGCACTAAAAAAAAAAACTGATTGGTGCTTTAACAATGAAACAATTTTAACGAAAGTCTCCCTAATAAACTGAATTAGAACAAAATGTCAGCGCAGAGGCCAACAGCTGGAAATTCGAAACCCCACTAGTCATAATGCGTGACTGCAATACATTACATTTGCTGCTTATTGTACCGGGGAGTAAAGATGCTGACTTTTATCCACAAAAGTTCCCAAAACCTGATGAACAATAATTGTCACTGATTACTGTATACGTTATCCTGCTTTCTTCTGCCCTTTATTCTGTTATTATTCATGCATAACTTACAATAACTTAATATTAATGTAACATTTCCCCTTAAACAACTCAATACCAAGCCTGCAACTAAGCATCCGCCTCTAAACATTTATGCCTTTTTTGCCTACCCCTCCTGGAAAAAATACCTGTCCCTCCTGAACAAAACACCCGCCTTTTATATATTTCTACCCCACCAAGGGAGCCTGACCTTGCCACTGGAGTCTCCCAATCTTACTTAAAAGTGGGTGGGTTGGAAGCTGTCTTCACTCGTGCTGTCCATGAGGTAATGACCCAACCTCCTTCTGTTTCCTCCTTATATCCCTATCCCTTCCTTTCCCTTACAAATTACAACTCCCCTTACCCCCACCTAGTTAATCTCCTTGATCCTTATTCAATTCCCCATAAGGCCTCTTTCGGTCCATCTGTCCTAGTCTCGCTCTTTGGGGTCACTAATAGTTTTCAACCAGAAGTCCTTGTTGTAATTTCAATCAAGTTGTGGCTGCTAACTTTTCTTCATGCAGCCAACTTTTATCTGTTGTACAAACAAAGCTCCACCCACTCCGTTGTGCTCATTGAAACCTTCGATAATACAAATTCACGAGTTGCCCCCTAACTGCCTGCTAAAAAATGTACTGGCAATTTGAATAACAATATTATGATTTTTAGAAATGATGGGGAGTTTCAGAACTGAATATTATATGCAAATGCTTTCAAAGCATTTTACAGTTTCTGTTTTATTCTATAATGAAAGCTTGCATACAATTTACATGTAATATTTTAATTATATTAATATTATGTTAACATTACTTTTTTTAAATATGTTATTGAGGCAGTATGTATTATAAGTATATTTATGTATGTATATACTGTTAATGTAAGTTATTCTGGTATGGAAGCTGTTATCCAGAATACATGGGAGCTGGTGTTTTACAGATAAGGGGTATTTCCATGATTTGTATCATGGAAATCTTTGTCTACTAAAAAAAATAGTTTAAACATTAAATTAGGATAAGGATTACATATAGCGTAGCTGGGATCAAGTACAAGTACATGTTGTTTTTTATGAAAACTGAGACTATGGGAAATTGCCTTCCCATAATTCTGAGCTTTCTGAATAACCGGTTTTCTGATAACAGATCCCTGACCTGTAATTAATACGTTAAACATTACCTTACTGCAGGGTCGGATTGGCCCACCGAGATACCGGGAACAAACCCGATGGGCCCCGATCCTGATGGGCCCCACTACCCATGCATGTCCATTTAAATAGGGGGGCTATATTACAGGAACAGAATGGACATAATTAATTGGAAATATTTGTACGTGTGGGGGGGGAGAGGCGCATGGCACATGGGGACAGAGGAAAGGATGGCATGGCAGATATGCAGAAAGGAATAGGAATAGAGACATGGGGCATATGGGGAAATAAAAACTCTCCACATTGGAAACTGGGGAAAGAAACAACATTACATGAAAAACTAAAAGATAGCCTGGCCAAGAGAAAGGGAAGGCACATCAGGAAATTCACATGAGGAATGAAGAATAAGCTGGCAGAAAAGAGGCAAGGATAGACACAGAGTAGCTGACAGAAAAAGAGTGAAAGCTGAGAAAAAAAAAAATCTAGAGAAAAAAGAAAAAGAAGATGTGGAAGGATCAGAGACATAAGCCTAGGAAAGGTAGGCCTGGATTTTAAAAATGCTTTGGCAACTGGGAGAGCACCTAGGCCTGTGTGGGGGTGGGTTAGGTGAGTTATACATTTTGTGAGCCCTGGAGCTGAGGTTCTCTGGTGGGCCCTAGGTACCCCAGTCCGACACTGCCTTACTGCATTATCAGTACAGGTATGGGACCTATTATCCAGAATGCTCGGGACCTTGAGGTTTTCCGGATAATGGATCTTTCCGTAATATGGATCTTCATACCTTAAGTCTTCTTATAGCCTGTATATATACCTGTATATTTAGTGCCAAGATTTTTTTTTATGTGCAAGATTGTAAGTGCTTTGTATTGTCTGCAAGGCAGAAAATATTCTGATACAGGTATTGAGCTTTTTTGCTTTTTTTTTGTGAACTCCAATGATCTTTAAAAAGTAGTGATCACAATTTCTAAGAAAATTAATTTCACTAGCATACACTGCACAGAAATATTTGTGAAGTAATCACTTGGTTCATTTTTTCTTTTCAACAAAACCTTAAAGAAATCGAAATCAGTATAAAATTGTGGTGCACTGGAAACGTACGCTGCTGATGCACAATGGCACTTGAAGGGTTACTAATGCTCACAGCAGCCCTGGCTTGGGATTTGTGGTGCATGAATTTATGACGGCAAGCGAGAAACCAGAGAAAACAGGATGTGTGATGTTAAGCTGATAAACATAGCAAGCAGCACGAGTCTCCAACTCTGCGCCGTTCCTTCCATTTATTAATGCAGTGCCCACTTACTTAACGTACGCCCCCTGTTAAACGTGTCTTTGTTTGGTTCCCTGTCTCTCCCAGGACCCTGAACCAATACAGTGTTGCTTTTTCTTTCTTTGTTTTTTTTTCTCACTTCATCAAAATGAAACGAGAACAAGGTCCCGATTCTGGAATCTTACCCCTTAGGGAATATCTTGATGGTGTGTGAAAAATTAAAGGACTCTGTTTAGTTTTCCCCTTGGCACAGTGGCAACACTGGCAAACATAAACACTTGGTGGTGGGAATGGGCGATCAAGATGCAGGGTAGGTGGCGTTTTTTTTAAACAGTTGCTGCCAAAATAGCAGTGAACTGTACAGCTTTACAAATAAGTATCTCATAATTCTCATTTATGTGTAACATATGCCTAGATGAGATCATCATGTCAGTAGATAGTTTGATGTACTGAAATATGATATATTTATGAGCAAATTATGCCATACTTGAACCCAATTCCCTTTGAATAAAAAGACAAACAATGTAAAGGTGGCCATAGACACACAGATAATATCGTACAAAAAAAATTTCATACATTTGGTGCGTGTATGGTGGGAAAAGAGACGACTTGGATATTGGTCGACTCGTAGATCGGGCTGGATGGAAAATTTTGATCAGGTACCCAAACATTGGCCATTGTTAGCGCTGAATCATCAGATACAGGTAGAATTCTATTGTTTCTATCTGTATATCTGACGATTCAGCTCTACACATGTGTATTGGAACGAACAATCTTTCTTGGAAAGATCTTTTCCAAAAAAGATCGTAATTGTTACGTCTATGGACCTTTTAGACTCATGAACCATTAATTGCTAAGTCTGCACAGACCTTTTAATATCAGAGATTTATTTGTAGGGGAGCGTCACTTTTGAGGATGAACTGGCACTGGGCTTGACATGCAAACAGATTTTTTTAAATTTAATTTTGAAATCTTAAATGGGACTAGACATATTGTGAGTTTCCCAGGTGCACCCAGTCATGTGACTTGTGCTCTGATAAACTTAAGCCACTCTTTACTGCTGTACTGCAAGTTTGAGTGATATCACCCCTCTCTTCCTCCCAACAGCCCATCAGCAGAACAATGGGAAGATAACCAGATAACAGCTTCTGGTAGCTATAAGAACAGTACTCAATAGTAAAAATCCATGTCCCACTGAGACAGTTACATTGAGTAAGAGAAACAATAGCCTGCCTGAAAGCAGTTCCATAATGAAGTGCTGGCTTTACACACGACCAGGCAAAACTACCTGAGATGGCTGCCTACACACCAATATTATGACTAGGAATGAAATTTGATATGGTAGAGTGAAGTATTTGTATTGTAAACAGTGTAATTTAGAAATAAAAACGGCACCATATAAATCATGACAGAATCCCTTTATGCTTATGAAGTGAAAGGCAGCATTGGATCAGATACCATTTTGTGTGCTTTTGGGTGAAAAATTACCCTAAATTTAAGTGTGCATCCTCAAGAGCTTGTTCTGGCCACAAGGTGGGTACATTTGAATATTAATATGCTATGATTGGGATTTAGTTGGTTACACACAAACCGAAAATCAGCATCTGAACTAGGGTTGCCACCTGTTCAGTTTTGACATGAACAGTTTAGTTTTTGGAAGGCCTGTTCGGGTTTCAATATTCAGTTTTAAGCCTTGTAAAACCCAAACAATAATCTGGTCAATAAGGTACTCACCTCAGCAAGGCTTAGTTATTATCAAATGCATTTCATTTCTTATTATTACAGAAACAAAAACAAGCAAATCAATAAAAAATAAATTGTTTTACTAAATAAGAATTGCTGCATTTATTATTTCTGTTTAATAGATCCATGCCTGTGATTAAAGTATTGAGCTTTCTCATCAGCAGAATATAGCTAGAGATATGGTGTGGTTTCCAACTGGACATAAAAAGTTTCTGTCCATTCAAAACTTACTTTCTGTTTTACAACATTGATAAAACTGGACAGAATTTCAGCCAAATGCATCTAAGTGATGCAATAACCCTGCTTGGCATCATAACTCCATTGGCATCATTGTGCCACCTCTGATATCATCACGCCTACCCCAATATCAATGCCCCACCTCCAAAGCTATCTGCCCCACCCACTTTATTCGGGTTTAGCTGCTGGCAACCAGGTAGCAACCCTAATCTGAACTATAACTGACAGTAAACATTTAAAAGCAACTTTAAATATGTTAGGTTCATAAAGCAGCGAAGATAAGGACAAGCCAGCTTTGTGCTTACTCTCTGACAGTGTCGGACTGGGACACCAGGGGCCCACCCAAAAACCTTAGACCAGGGGCCCACCATAAAACCTTAGACCAGGGCCCACTGTCAGTACTAATATTCTTCATCTTCTCACTCAACCACTATTCTCCTAGTTTGTTTCTTTATATACTATAATCTATTATTCCATCTATTTAGCCTCTTTGTTCTCATATAATAGGGAATGGTCATGAAACAGGCCAAAAGTTTAGCAGCATGAGGGCCCACTGACACTTTGGCCCACCTGGAGTTTTCCTAGCCCATTCCGACACTGCTCTCTGACATAGTGCAAATGATAAATGTAGGGCTTCATTGCTGTCTATGCCAGCTAACACTCCCTAATTTGATAGCCTGAATGAAGTGCGGCTTAATTTGGAGAGCAGAGGTGGTTTTGCCTGTTTTTTGCACTTTGCCCTGCACTTTGTAAATGATCCCATATTATTTAACAAAACTAAAATCCACTCTGTTAACATCATGTGGCAGACAGATGAAGGGGAACACGTTTTGAATAAGGAAATAAGGTTCTGCATTCATCCAAACCCAAAGAGTAAGCATTCGATGCATCCTTCCAAATAATTATGCAAATATCTGACTGTGACAAACACTCTGGAAACTTGTATCCATGCAAAGAAGACAAAATAAGGCAAAATTTGAAGGGATAAAAAAAATATTTATACATGGATGATTTACCCAACAATTTCCTTTCCTTAAACATAAAATTGCATAAATGTAAAGTAAAAGTAAAGCTGCACACTTTTTTATGACTGTTGACATATTGTACTAAGCTATCTAAGGGTTAACCGGATCAAATAATAGGTATAAATATAGAAAGGGAAGCTAATCTCCCAGTTGTTTCAGTGCACCAGACTTGTCCCAAGGAGAAATCATTTTTGGCTCTGTTCTGAGCAAACCTGGAAAGGCATCTTAGCCTAATTTATTTCCCAGACATCCAGCAAAGCGCACATGGAGATGGAATGATTTCCAGAAGCTGCTGCTGTGTTATGGAGTGCTAGCGGCCTGTGTTAATGTGAAAACATGGCCACGAGTTCTGAGGTAATGTCAGGTAACTCTTTCCAAGCATAAAACTACTGACACAACGAGGTGCCATCGATAGCATGTTCTGCATCTGCTGTGCCTCTCTGGTGGCTTTCCCAGCGCTGTATAAAAATATATTTATATGAGAAAAGTTTCCGACTTTCACATCTCTAAATACTTAATTTATCTGCTTTCAAATCCTTTTCACAAAACTCAACGTAACTAGGGAAAGGCCAGATGTGCTAGTGGATGCAGTAATTATAAATCACCTATGGGTTTATTTACTATGGGGTGCAGGCCCGGACTGGCAATCTGTGGGTTCTGGCAAATGCCAAAGGGGCTGCTAGAAGGTCCCATAGAAAGTTAGTATTTAGTGGGCTGGTGGAGGCTGTTTGGGCCTCTGTATGGGCTGATTGGGCCTCGTTGTACCTGAAATGCCAGGGCCTATTTTAATTCTCAGTCCGGACCTGATGGGGTTCTACGCTGAAATACTCTTGCTACTTCCAGGATCCGTGTAACTAATAATTACAGGTCTCCGTTGAACTGCCGTCACTGCTGCCTGATGCACCATTAAAGGAAGCTCTGGTACAAGTATAGGATCTGTTATCAAGAAAGCTTGTGGTTTTAAGGATAAGGGAGCTTTTTGTAATTTGGATCTTCATACCTTAATTCTTCTAAAAAAATCATTGAAACATTAAATAAACCCAATAGGCTGCCTTTGCCACCAAAAAAGGATTAATTATATTTTAGTTTCAAGTACAAGGTACTGTTTTATTATTACAGAGAAAAGGGAACTCATTTTTAAAAATTTGTATTATTTGGATAAAACTTCTAAGGGAGCCGGCCTTCACATAATTTGGAGCTCTCTGGATAATGGGTTTCCAGATAACGGATTCTGTGCCTTTCAATATGTGGGTATAGGAAACATGTACAGTTTTGCTCACTATCAAAAGACACATAAACCATATTTCCTAACTGTGATGAGACTCAAGGAAGGGTTGTTTGATTCAAAATAATCTGCAGGAAATATAGCACTGATTTTAGTCCTTGTGGTGCTACAGGAGTCCTGTGTCTCCGCTACAGGGGAGAGCAGGTACACTATGATTTGGCAGACTGGGCCTTAATATCCCTCCCTGGAACTTCCCTGATCCTCATTCATACGCACGCACAGAGGGAATGTTGATGGATTTATTTGCAGGACCCTGTGCCTTTAATGAGCCAGCCAGCCAGGAGCAACTTCATAGAATAATGCAAATGTTTTTTTCTCTGAGCTACTAAGAAGAATCCCCACTTATGTGGCAGTTTCTTCAGAGTCCTTAGAAGCACCCCTTTGGCTTTCTGTGCCCTGTGAAGCACACACTTTCCTTCTAGACCCTAAATAGAGTGTCATTTTCTGTCCCTTGGTTTCCCTACTGACTTTTCACACAAGTAAATCTGTGGCCTTGCAGCACCTTGCATTTACTCTTCTGCTTCTCTCTCCCAGCACTTCCTGTGCAGCACTTCCTTCCTGTCAGCTCACAGGGGTGGGGACTCCTCCCCCTCCTTACACAGAACAGTATAGAGGAGAGACAAATATATACAGCTCCCTTACATATCAATATCGAATGGGAAAAAAACAGAAGAAAATTGAGTATTTTTTACTATAAAATCCAAATTTTGGAAAAGTATGGAAAAAGTCAGAATCCGAAAATCTGGCATCTCAGTTGTATATCAGTCAATGGGAGAAGTCCCGAAGATATCCTGATCTGCGCTGGGTTTCGTGCAAAAAAGATTGTGGTTTTCAGACAAAAATCCGGAAAATGTGTACGATTCAAATTTTTGGACGATTTTCCTGATTTTTTCAAGTTTTTTCCCGAGCTGTAAATGTATTGATAAATAAGGGGAAAAACCCATGTGGATTTGGTCAGAGTATATTACAGAAAACAATGAGATACATTCTCTAAATATTAGGGGATATATAACCCCCTAAGTCTCCAATTTTGAAGAAGTAAAGCTCTGTTATATTTGATTATTTTGAGACTGCAGGGATTTAGTATTACAAAGCCTTCATGGATTACATAAAGCAGAAACAATTGCTGTAGATGACCAGGGAACTCAGCAGCAATTTTTCAGAAGCATACAACACCCTATTGCCTATGTTGACAGGTAACCTATGGCAGATATTATGAACAAAATAATGAACATGGTTGCCTACGTCTAAAATCCTAAGGAATATGTAACACTGTGCTACGGACATGAGACCGTACTGAGAGAATTTATGGCTATAAATGTATTATGCAGGTATGGGACCTGTTTTCCAGAATGCTCGGGACCTGGGGTTTTCCGGATAAGGGATCTTTCTGTAATTTGGGTCTTCATGCCTTAAGTCTACTAGAAATTAATTTAAACATTAAATAAACCCAATAGGCTGGTTTTGCTTCCAATAAGGATTAATTATATCTTAGTAGGGACCAAGTACAAGCTACTGTTCTATTATAACAGAGAAAAAGGAAATCATTTTTAAAAATTTGGATTATTTGGATAAAATGGAGTCTATGGGAGAGAGCCATTCCATAATTCGGAGCTTTCTGGATATCGGGTTTCCGGATAAGGGATCATACACCTGTATAGCTAGAACTTCAAACTCCCATGCCATAAGGGTTTAGCCATTTGCTACACCTGGACACAATTGTGTTTGGTATGGGTAACAATCACTTATACCTCCTTCCTTTAAACATAGCAGTCACAAGACTTAAAACCTAAGTCCATGAAGTTTATTTATAGATTATTATTCTTTATTTATCGAGTGCCATCACACATCATTGATATTTTCAGTTTTAAGTGCAGTGGGATTACATGGGTTTCCTCTGTGTACTCACACATTCAGGGAGGTTAATGTGCATCTATTAAAATTGTGCTCCACTGGAACTTATTCCAAATGTAGTAATTGCTTAATTATTTAGATAAATCGGAAGCCACATTGCCATAGATGCATTTGCTTTCATTATACTTCATATCCCCATGTCCATTATTTTGGAAGTTACATAATTGTTATTGTTGTAATTATTTATTTCCCTAAAAACAGTGACCCCTTCATGTTTGTATCTATGAAAAGGTTCTTCCAAATAGTGTCGGACTGGGATGCCAGGGGCCCACCAGAAAACCTTAGGCCATGGGCCGACTTTCCAAACTATCATTCCTCCTCTCCTCACTCAACCTCTTTATTCTCCTAGTCGTTTATATCTACTTACTATATCTTCCATTACTATGCATTTTCCCCATACAGAAAGAGGGAATGGCAATGAAATAGGCTAAATGATTAGAAGCAAAAGGGCCCACTGACACCTGGGCCCACAGGGAGTTTTCCTGGTATCCCAGTGGGCCAGTCCCACACTGCTTCCAAATATTTGTTCATATGGAACAACCACAACACTTTCCAGACATAACATTTGCACTGTCTGCATTTGTATTTTGCCATTCAAGATAACAGGATATTTTGTTTCCCTGATGGTCCTTATTATTCTTGGGTCCATTTGCTAACAACCTAAAAACAATGTCTTTGAATAAAAAGGATAAACGTGCCTACTTTACATTTCCAAGCAGCCTTTATAATCTGGGCCTGAAAGCCAAAATACCCCTGTTGGTATGAAGTCTGGTTGTATCAACAACCCATTATGGTTAATGGAGTCTACATCACTGTGTTAGCATAAATGATTCCTTATAAAAAAGAGGAAACGTAGCCCAATATACTTAGCTGTATCCCTGTATGAATGGGTGACAGAAGACTGGCAGCATTAGCTAGCTTTCCTTGTCTTTGTGGGTTTGAACAGGCCATTCCGGTTATTTTAACACATGCAGTTTCTTGTATTTAATTTCCTTTGTTATTTTAGGCCGATATACAGGCACTCATAGTGCAATGCAATTATCACATACCTTGCACCAATAACTGTACTCTTTTGCAGTGCAGTGTCACGCTCAGCACCAAATGTGTATCATTCCTACTGAACGATAAAACCTGGTGCAGATCCATGCAGTTAACTCTGTGGCATATGGCCAACCCCACAGCTCCAATTTACTTTATGGAGACCACAAGAGTCCACTGAAAACGTCTTTGCCTCTTTATTGATAAAGTTAATGATGAGGTACTGGGGGAGGTCTGCTAATTTTTTTTTATGTATAAACCACCCAGGGGGGATGGTAGAAAATGTTAAACATGTAACTATGACCTTTTTTTTGTTCACTTTTTATGTATGAAAAGCAGCATTTTTATTTTTTTAAAGCAGCAAGTTAAGGACAGATAAGGACTTATACAAAGTGTTCTTCATTCATAGCACAACTGCATTTGGCATGTGTCAAGGACAGAAAAAAACAGACAGGGATGTAATTCAGAAATATAGGTCCCATATTTATAAAATTGATATAGAATTGATTGATTATATATAGGGAAAATATATATACTGAATATTGTACCCTCTGTTGGAAAATTTATATTAAGGATTTATAGGTCACAGAGTAGTGCCATGACAATATAAAGGGCACAAGGTTGAAGGAAGAGTGCTTTTATACAGGTAATGGAATGCCAAGGTTATTTTAATTTATTTAGTAATATACACAATATATTTGGCAAGTCATTTGGCAATAATTACATCACTAAGCACCAGTTATAATTGATGACATCATTGCGCACGATTATAAATTATATTTTATAAAATATTATAAAAATGGCTCGCATATTGCCAATTGCTTCCAAACATGTTTCCTGGGCATCTCATTAGAAAGGTAGGGGCAGCACAGAGGAGAGTTCATGTCACATACCATTGGTTGAAGTGAAAGACAAGGGGTGGATAATAACTTTAGTTTTTTTTCTGACTAAACAGACCATGTTTTCCTGGTAAAACAGCTCACATGGAGATTTAAAAAAAAATGTAACAGCAGGCATTCATTTTACTAAAAAACTGCATCAGGCAAAAAGTTAGTGCATCCCTATTCTTGTAGAGAATATTTTCATACAGCCCAGATCATAGTTTGTGAAATTCTTTCAATGGCCATCACTTTTCATTGTGTAAGTGTTTAAAAAGCCCATATAATTAAGTTCCAAGGCCTGGAATATTGATACGAAGAAGAGAATGAACCATTATTAACCTTTATTTATATGGAACCAACGTGAAGTGTATTTGCTTAAACTGTCCTCTTTTTCAATAGAGCATAAAGTCACATTTATGTCATTAAACCATCTAGGACATTTTTGGATGGTAGGAAGAATCCAAGGAACATTAAGAAAATGCATGCAAACATAAGAACAAGAGCCCTGGGTACAAATGCAAGGACACCAAAGGTTCCAAATTTGCAACCTTTATTGCTTATTTACTCAGTACTTGCTCCATTCTGGAGCAAAACGACGTGCAACCAGGGTACAAAGTTTGAAACAGGGTTCAAAAGTATAAAAATAGATTGCACCAATTTTTGTTTGCCTTGCATTTTGCCCTCTGCCCTGCAGTTTGTAAATCGGCCCTTGAAACTCTACACAGCACTGTGTCTGTACTGTGTGTGTTCAGCCAGAATGGCCAGTTTAAAGTTTAAAATGGGAAATTGTCCACATCTTCATACATATATATTTACAAACACCACTTAAAATGTAGTAGGGATTTAAAGAATGTCAATCCCAAATACAATAAAAATCCCATAGGGAATAAGGGGAGCAAATATGGAATACACAACAGGAAGTAGAAGTGTGTCTGGGTCTAGACAGACACAAGGTTGGGTGCATACTGATGCTATTTATTAAAAGTACTCATGAAAGGTACATTAAACACACTCCTTACACTTTTACATTGTTGCACTGGACACTTATTTGTTCATTATGAAAGTGCATGAACAAGTGCATTATTTAACAGGAACCCTGAAGATGCCGCAACCCTGATTGTGGCATTAATTCCAGGGCTCCCAAAATGGTCTGTATCAACAGAAAAAACAGACTTGCATGCAAAGAAATATATGCTAATGCTGTTTTAACACTGAAAGTGACTACTGTGAGAATTTACGCATGCGTCCTGTCCGGCGCGGGACGCGGGACACCGGCGACGGGCGCGGGCGCGAAGGAGCCGGCGGCGGTCGCTGGCGCAAGGACGCGGGCGGAAACGCCTGAGATGGACGTGCTGGCGTCAGTTCCGCAGCGCCAGCGCAAAGACGCCAGTTGTCGCCAAAATAACAATATTTAAACCAGATCCAGACTAAGATGCATTGCCTGGTTATTAGGTTGTTTGACTGAAACCCTAGCGTCTTATACTCCTGAATTCTTGTTACCGACCCTTGCCTGTACCTGGACTACGATTTCTTCTGCCTGTCTCGACTCTACGGCCTGTCTCATCGTTTACGAATATCGCTGCCTGCCTTCTGACCTCGGACCTCCTGACCACGACTTTGCCTAATCCTTTTGTACTTCGCTTGATCGTCTCATTGGCTACTCTCCACAACCCTGCTCCCTGTTCCACTCCAGGTGGGTAGCGGTTGTGTGAGGCGCTTGTGGGTTCAATATCTACAGCTCCAGCTCCTTCTACGACTGGATTATACTGGTAAGCTTGACAGACTACTACAACTTTTGTATATATTTTTTGATATGTCAGATGCAATTGTGGCAAACACAATGCTGCAACATTTTGTGGAAAACACTGCACTGTGTGGACAAATTGTCCAAATTTGCACTCAACATTTGTCAACTCTAGGGCCTAGCAGTTCTTGTACCCCTTAGCACTCTTGTACCCCTTTGCGCTCTTGCACTTCTGCTTGGGGGAATAGTAAGTGACCCCTGTAATGTCTACGTTTTGAAGCCTTTACATTGTGCAAAGTTGTTAAAGCAATTGTACAAAAGACACGTAAATGCTTGGTGGCAAATGTGCGAAAAATTACAACACAGTAAATAAATGTAGGACTAGTAAATTAATGTGTAACTAGTTATATCTGAAATTATTCTCCACAACCAAGATACTAGACTTATTTAATGAATAGGTTAAGGTAGGCAGCTGTGTCAGACAGGAATGCTGGTTATCAATCAAGAAATAAGAACAGAGGCCATTATGGACTCCTCTACTCTCTTTTGTCACCTCACCCAATCCTTTTTCTACCAACCCACTGCTGCTCTATACCTACTTAAATCGATACTCACTGATTCTTTCCTGCTCACCTGCTCTCCATTGACACATTCCTTCTCTTTCCACGCATCATCCAGTCTCCTCGTCTGGTGTTTTATACATTTGTATCTGCTTCCTTCCACTCACCTGTTCTTTATATTATTTCTAAACTTTTCTCAAGGAATTTCTGGTTAACCGAAAAAAGAGTGCAAACTATAAGTTCCAGAATCCTGATGCTGCCACTTTGCAGAGCGGTCAGATTAAATTCCTTTTTTCCAATTCAACTTCCCAGAATCTAGACATTACATGTAGCCACCCAGATTATAATAAAATGTTCAGTATATTAATAAATTAAAATATTTTGTATAATATATGTAAATTGATAAGACTTCTATCGCCAGAAATTTTAATTTCTAAAATGCTTCTCCCTTTACTAGAGACTATACAGTTTGTTTACATAAAAATGTATTGCCGCCTTGTCTCCATGTTATACATTAATGGTTGAATTTTAAATAAAACAACTCAGATGAAGTTGAACTGCAGACTTTTAGCTTTAATTCAGTGGGTTAAACAAAAAATTTGCATAAAAATGTGAGGATAGCCTTTTTTTTAACACAATCACTTCATTTCAGGGGCTCAAAAGTAATTGGACCATTGACTCAATGACTATTTCATGGGCAGGTGTGGGCAATTCATTCATTATGTCATTATCAATGAAGCAGATAAAAGCCCTGGAGTTGATTTGATGGGGTTGCTTGTATGTGGAAGATTTGCTGTGAGCAGACAACATGCAGTCAAAGGATCTCTCTATGCAGGTGAAACAAGCCATCCTTAAGCTGCAAAAACAGAAAAAAAACATCCAAGAAATTGCTACAATATTAAGAGGGGCAAAATCTACAGTTTGGTACATCCTGAGAAAGAAAGAAAGCACTGGTGAACTCAGCAACGCAAAAAGATCTGGTAGTCCAAGGAAGACAACAGTGGTGGATGATCGCAGAATCATTTCCATGGTGAAGAGAAACCCCTTCACAACAGCCAAACAAGTGAACAACACTCTCCAGGAGGTAGGTTTATCTATATCCAAGTCCATCATAAAGAGAAGACTGTATGAAAGTAAATACAGAGGGTGCACTGCAAGGTACAAGCCACTAATAAGCATAAAAAATAGAAAGGCTAGATTGAACTTTAAAAAAGCCAGCAGAGATCTGGACCAGAATGATGGCAAGAAAAAAGTATGGAGAAGGTGTGAAACAGGTCATGATACAAAACATACCACATCATCTATAAAACATGGCGGAGGCAGTGTGATGGCTTGGGAGTGCATGGCTGCCAGTGGCACTGGGACACTAGGGTTTATCCATGATGTGACACAGGACAGAAGCAGCTGAATTAATTCTGAGCTGTTCAGAGACACTGTCTGCTCAAATCCAGCTAAATGCAGTCAAATTGATTGGGAGGCATTTCATAATGACCCAAAACATACAGCCAAAGCAACCCATGAGTTTATTAAAGCAAAGAAGTGGAATATTTTTGATTGGCCAAGTCAGTCACCAGATCTGAACCCAATTGAGCTGCATTTCACTCGTTAAAGACTAAACTTTGGACAGAAAGGCCCACAAACAAACAGCAACTGAAAGCCACTGCAGTAAAGGCCTGGCAGAGCATTAAAAAGGAGGAAACTCAGAATCTGGTGATGTCCATGAGTTCAAGCCTTCAGGCTGTCATTGCTAGCACATGGTTTTCAAACAAGTATTAGAAATAAACATTTTATTTGCAGTTTTTTAATTTGTCAAATTACCTTTGAGCCCCTGAAATTAAGTGATTGTGATAAAAAAAGGGCTTTAGTTTTTTTTAGATTTTTATGCAATCTTTTTGTTCAACCCACTGAATTAAAGCTGAAAGTCTGCAGTTCAACTGCATCTGAGTTGTTTCATTTAAAATTTATTATGGTAATGTACAGCACCAATCTGTCCAAAGATTTATGGACCTAACTGTATACATACACACACAGGTATGGGGTCTGTTATCTTCTAAATTCCGAATTACGGAAAGGCTGTCTCCCATAGTGCATTATAATAAATCATATACATTTTAAAAAATAATTTCCTTTTTCTCTGTAATAATAAAACATAACCTTGTACTTGATCCAAGCTAAGATATAATTAATTCATATTGGAAGCAAACCCAGCCTATTGGCTTTATGTTTACATGATTTTCTAGTAGTAGTATGAAGATCCAAAATACGGACACATTCATTATCCAGAAAAGCCCAGGTCCCAATCATTCTGGATATGAATCATATCAGGATGAAGGGAGGGTGTTCCCCGCCGGAGGGTGTTCCCCCGAAATGTTGAATGTTTGGTGGCTAAATAAAAGGGGATACTCCCCGACTGCATTAACTTGAGTGTGTGCGGTTCCGTGTCTATACGTATGCGTTGCTAGGGGACCCGGCCGGGTCAATGGAAGAACGCACCACCATTGCAGGACTGGTGAACTACAGGTGTGCGGTAAGAAAAATGACATTGTATTTTAGATCCTAGGGGACACTGGGGGATACTAAGATGGAATACTGTATATTTAAATCACATTCAATATGTGCTAAAACAATGACATGTATAGCACAAGAACAGTATACAAGTCTGGGCTCTGCCAACATTAAAAAAAAGTAATGTTTTCTTGATTTTTCCATTTCTGCCAATAAATGAGAACAGTTCAAATTTAACGTGGCTTACAAATGCCTAAGTATAGCATCTAAGTAAGCCTGCGGTCTCATTTCAATACTCCGTTCTTGAATAGTTAGATCTGTGTACAGTAGTTTCCTATTAAATGATTTAATTCTTGGCAGCCCTCACAAAAAGGGAGTAGTTTAGCAATTTAAGCTTTTTCTTCCTGGAGGCACAATAGCCAGACAGAGGCAATAGTAAGTCAAGAAGACAAAATAAACACATTTTTCATAGGCTCAGTGGGCCAATTGGAGACTGGATCTGAGTTTTTGTTCATAGGCACACATGAATGTGTGTAACTTCATAAAGATAGTTAATACTAAACCAATATACCCTAGACTGCTAGCTTTAAACAGACCTCACCTGGAGTCCAGTGTTAAGTTCTGGTCTGGAGCAGGGCCGGACTGGGAGTAAAAAGCAGCCCGGGCAAAAAGATCAAAGCAGCCCATATGTAAACATGCATTGGTCTTGAACTCATCCACTCATATATTGGAGTTAAAACTGCAAAAAATTATGTGCATTTAAGTGTAATTAATGTAAAATATGTGAAAGATTCCGCAGCCTTGTGCCTTTATATGGTCACAGAACAACCCCTCAGTGACTTCTAATATCCTTATCATTTACAGTAGGGGGTACATTATCCCTTATAATACATGAGTGATACTCTGAGTTCCCTGTATAACTCAGCCTGTAGCCTTGTGTCTTTATATGGTCACAGAACAACCCCTCAGTGACTTCTAATATCCTTATCATTTACAGTAGGGGGTACATTATCCCTTATAATACATGAGTGATACTCAGAGTTCCCTGTATAACTCAGCCTGCAGCCTTGTGCCTTTATATGGTCACAGAACAACCCCTCAGTGACTTCTAATATCCTTATCATTTACAGTAGGGCAGGGGCACCCAGGTTATTTGTCATTTACATCAGTCCAACCTATGTCACACAGGGCATCATTGCTCACATAGTGCGTGGGCATTGAAAATAATGTAACTCGTAGGAATACTTGCTCTTTCTGTGTTTGCTGTTTTAATTGGGAGATCTCAACACACAAACCGACTCTTCGTAGAGAGTACTTGAATGATTATATTTTTATGTAATATGTTTATCACTTTAAATATGTGTATATTTTTAAGGTCATACATCAACATCAGTTTTAGTTGCTGCTTAGTTATAAATGATATAATGAGCCTATAATGGGTAGTATAGGTAAGTAAGTCACTTCCCAGCTGGGGCTGTTACTGTTGCTTTGTCAATTTATTTTTTTATTTGTTACTGGGACCTTTTATTTTTAGATGGTACTTTTCTTTTTGTAGAAGAAGAAGACATGAAAGCTTAGAAGGTGAAGGAAGTGAGGGGGTTAACTTATGTTTCCTGTCGTTTATTTTGTCACAACTTGATAGGGTCACATCATTCAAAACATTTAGTTCTTGTCCACAGCCAATACATAGAATAGCATAGTTTCACCTATAATCTAGTGATAAAAGCTGCTAAATATTACAGTCAGCTCACAGTTGATGAGGATCATGATAAAAAAATTAGATTACACTGGCCACTCACTTACTTTATTCAATATACAGTTAAAGATGAAAGCTGCACCTCCCCCAGTAGTTGAAGTCAATCTACAGGATACCGAAAGCATAACAAAGTAGGAGCATAGTTCTGTGCTGCGTCTGCTGCTTCTTCCCACCGCTGGCTGCAGAAGGCAATAAATAAGCAGACAGGCAGCTCAGGAGCCTGCCGTGCGGGGGACTGAGGAGCAGTCCGGCGCTGCATCTGCTTCCGGTTTCTGTGACTGAAGAATCACCGCCCACTCTGCCCAGTTTTGCGCATTTAAAGGAGCAGTCGCGCACTTGAGCATGTTCAACTTCAATCTTGCGAGCGGCCCACTTCAGCTAAATATAAAGCGGCCCCTCGGGAATTTGCCCGAAAGTACAGATTGCCAGTCCGGGCCTGGTCTGGAGACCAGATCACTGTAAGAAAACATAAATATCTCAATATATTTAAAACTGTCACTACATATATATGTAATATGATTATTATCTAGTAAATAATTATACAGAAAGCTCAGAAATCGAACAATGCCATTGTGTCCATATATCCATGTTAATGGGAAAATCTAATAATATTTTTCAAGTGAATATTTTTTAGTAACCTTAGTGGATGGAGCTCAGAATTATAAAAAAACAAATTTCCAAAAAAATGGGCGGTTATTTACTAAACTTCAAATGCAAAAATCACAAAACAAATCGTGACTTTTTTTTAAATAAAATCTTATAAAAAATCACGAAAGTTTTGTAATTTACTAAACCCCCGAGGATGGAAAAGTCTGAATCAGAAAATCCAGCATCTCAGACCTGTCGAGGTTGCATACAATATATACTATATATTATATATAATTGGTTTAAAAATGTTTTACTGACAGAGACACCTATGACTAAGTGCCGGAGGGTACGAAACGCGTAGGTGGGCCATGTGAGGTCAGTATGTACCAAAAACTTTTTAATTTGATTACTAATAAATAACTTGTTTTTACTATAAAGAAGCTTTAGTATATATATATCTTTTTGATATAATTTATGCATTGAGGTTGCATATAAGTCAATGGGAGAAGTCCCAATGATTTTTTGATGAGCGATGAGTTTCGTACATTACCACGAGTTTTTGGGCAAAAATCTGAGTTTTAGGGTGAAAAATTCGAAAAAATCATGAAAATCTATGAAAAATCCAGAAAAATGTAAAAAGAGGATTTTTTCTCGCGAAGCAAATTTCCGGGACAATGCAAAAATAAATAAGCTTGAAAAAACAGATTGGAGTTTGAAGCAGAAAATATTGAGTTAAATTCGGCCTTTGATAAATAACCCCCTAGAAGTTAATGAGATGGTTTATGACCATATAATGTCATAAGGATACACTACTGTTATGCGACACAAAAAAGTAGCGTTAACCAGGGTGTCTTCTAGCTTTAGGGGGTTTCTGCCCTTAATCCCATTTGTAAACAATATGAACAATCTGCCCCGCTAATCAGTTGAAAAATTACATTTTATGACAGAAAATGCAAAAATGGCAGGCCATACCATGGACTTATAAATGAAGCATCCAGATGTTTCTTATTCAGACAGATTATATGATTTTGATTTGCAGGCAATCATCCAAGTTTAGAGTGACTCTTATATTGCTAAATTAGTCTATACGTTTACAAAGGATGGTATGGGAAGTATATCACAATGGAACATTTGGTTTCTTCCCAGTAAGCAAAACATTTTTGCTTTACCTAATTATATGATATCTGTCATGCTTTTCAAATTCACTTCTACAATTTTTTAAAGGGATGCTATAACACAACAAAAAAAATGTGTGAAGTAGGGCATAGATTATCATTGGACTCCATTTGCAGACTACTGGTAGAGCCCAAGAGCTGATAAAATATATCATTTTGCAGCCAAAGTTTGTAAGCTTTCTAGGGGGGCTTTACAAAAACCACAGACAGAAGTTCAATAGCTCTAAGGGGGGTACAAGAGCACTTCCCTGGGAAGCTTATTTTTTAAAATTCAAATTTGTGAATTTTAGAACTTTTTTTAATTCAAATGATCTTAAAAATAAACCAAACTCAAATGTGAGCTGGTTTATGGAAAAACTTGAATGGAAAAAAAATGTGAAACATTTTTAATGTTGCAAGTTCATATTCTATTCATCATTTTCAAAGGGTATACCAACTCTAAAAAAAAAATAAAAAAATGAATTTATGTGATTTTATGTGATTTACATAATATATATTCTCAAAACGGCAAAAAAATTGCGAAACGGCGCCAGTGTCTCGTTTTTGAATTTATTCGCCTGCAGCGAATCGCGCAAATTCGGCACGAATTTGTGCCTGGCGAATACAATAAATTTGCCCATCACTAATAATATATGTGTCATGCCATTCAAGACTGCATTACCTTGCCTTAACTGTAATGTGAAGACACTATTTGCCCCTAAGCTATAATTTGAGAAAATAGAATAAAAAAAATCATGCATTAGAATATTTTCAAATTTGAGTTTTCCTTGAAAAAAAATTGGAAAATTCAAATTAAAAAGTTTGGCAACGAAAACCTGTCAGTGGGAGGTGTATATTCAACAGTAGTAAATAATTAAGTAATTATTCTCCAAAAAATTGGTGTGAGAAGAAGTTGCAACAAATTTTTTTCGAATCAAATTATTTTTATTGAGTTGTCGTCAGAAAAACTCGAATTTATCAGAGTACCGAATGAAAACCAGCGTAAACAGCCCGAAACTATTGAGAATTCTGAAGGTAAAGAACATGTTCAGTTGTTAAAGGAACCATCTTTCACTGACATGATTTCTACTGGTTTTAGCTGGAGTATTTTTAGATTCAAATATTTGGCAGTTTCAGAGCAAAATAAATTGTGAAAATTTTAGTTAATTTTTTCTCTTAAAATCTAAGTGTTTCCTATTTAGAAACTCAACCAGAAAAATGTTAGGTTTAATAAATAGGCCCCTGACAGTGAACCAGTCTACTGATCCCGATGAGACAGAAAATTTTTATACTCTGCCATTAATGGGGATACAATTCTAGACTTCAATTTGAAGCAGAAAAATATAGGTTTTTAATTATTATTCCAGTTATTACCAAGCAACTGTACTTTTTCTACTGGTTAGAGTTGTCTGATAAGTGTAATTGTTTTTGAAATTCCCAATGAAAGGATCCTGCAAGAGCACTCATCCCTGTCTGTAAAAACCACAGGCCCTGGAATGGAAATCTGAGACAAGCAAGATGAAAATCTGTATTATTTTGCCATATTTTATTACATTGAACAACATGGCATATGAAGACACAGACCAGCATAAGAGCAGAGTGAGCCAAGGGAATACGAAGGGAGGCATTTCCATTTCAGTCCATTAGCTTTCCAATCACATTCCATATAGACAGATTCCTTTGTTGATTAAAATATCATCGAGGCGGTATTTACAGAAATATTGTCAGACACATGATACAGACAGATTTTTAATTCCAAAGGTCAGTGCTCATCAGGTAAACTGCTCTTCTTTCTTAAGATATTATTTTCAACCCCATTAGATTCCATGTCTCAGTAACACTAGATATTTCAGTCAAAAAGGATGAGACATTAGACTGTAAGACTTTAAGCCACTTTACGTCTAGTTGAAATCTTAAAGGGGTCCTCTACCCAAAAAGGATTTTATACGCTGTGAAGAAAATATAATTTTAAGCAACTTTCCAATATACATTAATAAAACATTTTCTGTGGTTTTAAAGTTATTATAAATGTAACTGCTACTGAAAGCAGTATCTGTCTGCTGTTTATATTCTCTGCACTCCAGGCTCTGACTCCTAAAACCATGCAGCAGACCTGGAAGTCAACTGATTTAAGATGTTGTTTTGAGAGTCAGTGCCAAAAAGGGATGAAAAAATACTTTAAACACTTTAAAGGAATAGACGCTTAAAGGTAATCTTTAATCTAAAATAAATAAAAAATGCACCAAATTAATTTTACTTAGATAAAATCAATCAGAACAAAATCCTTCCTTTCTTCCAGTTTAGCACAGTTGTTATCCCAAGACTGCCCCACCATCATTGGAATTAATAAATAGTAAATGGAGGACCCCATTGATGACTGGCAGCTTGGATTATCACCCTTCCATGGCTCCACTATATCGGCCACAAGTTATGATTTATTTTGACAAGCTTTGTCTTAGGTATAACGCCTGCTAACTTTATGGAAGTGGTATCTAATGTTGAAATATCTGGAATAGATTAGGAAGAGCCCTAGGAAAGGGCTAGGTGATGTGGCAAGACGAAAAGAGATTCCAGAGGCCTAGAGCTTGGTTTTAATTAAGCGATTATGTCCCTTAATGGGAAGTAGCTGTGCCTTTGTATTTGTAGACAGTAACAAATTATTGAATGTAAACAAGTGAATATAAGTATGTCCAACCTCTCACTTCATTTACTCAATGTGACGGCATAAGTTTCACTGGTTCATGAGTGAAAGATTAGCTGGAATTCCTGATTAAACTTTAGGGAATCAGGTGTGTACTGAGATTTGGTTTGATCCGGGATTTCCTGATACATTGTAACTTCTTGTTGGGATGATTTAGAAGAAAGAAGGAATTCATTGCAAGGAGAATAAGCATGTTGACTGCCGAAAAACATTTCCAGATGAATGGGAGATAGGATGGCAGAAGTCAATGAATAAATTAATGAAGAGGACACATACATGATGCCAATGTTTTTTAATTTGTAAGGACATTTTTTATAAACAGGTACAGGCAAAGATATAAACAAAGGACATCTGAAACTTTCAAACAGGCCAAAATAACTTCTTATAAATAAACTGACAAAGAAGATACTGTATTTTAAATGCAAATTATAATACCAAAACATTTCAAACAGCATAGTATATAAAAATTCCTCAGTGTAATACTGTAACTCTCTATACAGAACTGCTAATGGTCATGGAGGGACCATAATCATATACGAGCTTCTATAATTTAAGAATACACTAGGTGGTGAGAAGTCTGTGCTTTCTACATAAATGCCTATGACCAACAATGGCCTAAAGCCCCTTGCTCAGAAAAAGATAGTTGGCTGGTGTAATAATGGTTATGTCTTCTTTACTATTTACACCAGGAGCATCTAAAAGGCCATCAAGCCACTGGTGGTAACACTGAGGGGGTTATTTATTAAAGTCCGAATAAAAAAAAACTCAAAAAATTCGAGTTTGTTTTACTATAAAATCTGAATTTTTAATGGCATAATAAAACTCAAATTTTTTTTCAAGATTTATTATACCCTGAGGATGGAAAAAGTCTGAATTTGAAAATCCTCCATCTCAAACCTGCTGAGGTTTTATATAAGTCAATGGGATAGGTCCCTATACTATTTTGAAGTTTCTTTGGTCTGCTTTGGAATTAGCCCGAAAATCCGAATATTTCAGGCTTTTCTGGCAAAAATACAAAAAATTTAGGCATTTCAGGAAAAAGCCTGAACAAAACCGAGTGATTTGGCGAAAAACTCCAAAAAAATTGTTCCTTTTCAGATTTCCACTTGATTTTATCGTGTTTTCCCCCTGATCCAGTTAAAGCGTACTTTTTAAATAATAAATAAGGTCAAATAGTGGATTTTAGTTTATGACTTTTTTTAATTCTGATTTTGATGAATAACCCCCTGAGAGTTGGAATGAGACAGTAGTGATTAGCAGTACACTTCTTTATCATTCCATGGCTTTGCACTAAATCTTCCCCACTCCTACTTCTCTATAAAATAGTGTTACCAGCTGATTAAGACAAAACAAATAGCAAGCTGCTCTATTCAGCAAGGATAAGGGTTAATTCCTGCTGTCCTTTGCACCAATCAGGTGTTGTAAGAGGCTTTTTATAGGGCTGGACTAGCCGTTCCCTGCCTGAACAAACAGGTTTTCTCATTGTGTGTAAAGTGCTCCTAAAATCTTAGTTAGCTGGGTTTGGAAAATGGGGTTGTCTGACTATGAATTTGTCTAATCCTTTGGTATGGTGTTTATCTTGAAGTCTGTGTATGACCTGGTCTGACTTCTGTTCCTCTTTGGTTAAATCCTTTTGGTGCTTCTCTTGATTATCAGATTTCCCTGTGTATGACTCTGCCTGGTAAACTGTTTAGCTAACACACACCCTGTGTACTGCTGTGTGGTCATTTATAAATTACTGTGCTTCCCATCTCCACTAGCCATTTACTTGCAGAATTACACACCAGTCACCTTGCTACCTGCTTTCCAGTCAGTTTGACAGCCTTCTTGTTTTCTTGTTGAGCAGTTTCAACTTGCAGCAAAATATTGTGCTTTATAATCATAATTTCCATTTTCTTTCTGTCTATTGGGTTCTTCTGGTTTGCAAACTTAACATTAGCACATGAAGGCCTATAAAGTCAAATGAATAGCGTGAGGTTTAGAAATGCATTGCTAATACCACACGGTGTGTTTATGAATGTGATTGCAACAGGCTAAAAATGGATGTAATAGAGCGCTTGGGTACTAGTCCTATACATACTCGTAACTTGCGAAAAGCAACAATTGCAACGTTCTGCATTTTTAGTTAATTGTGCACAACTGGGTGTGGGTGCAATTTAAGGATGCAGCACAGCACCAGGTCAAGCAAAATGCACACCCAAGGCAAAAGTCTTGGAAAATGCACATCATCTTGGAACACATTTAATCTCCTTGTTTTTCCCCTGTCTTTTTTTTAAAGAATGTCTGGGTAGTCATCATTGTATGTCAGGCATGTGGTCTATTCTACCTTCTGCTTTGAGGGAACCATGGTATTATCACCTGTTTGAGGATGTGTGATTTTTTTAGGGTTCTCTTGCAGCATGACATGATGGTAAACCGCATGTAACTTATGACATACCCTATTTAGTAAGTGACTGCTATGAAACTAAGGAAAATACTGCATTGTTATTTGCTCCCATATTTACATGCAGTGCCCCCCATCCCTGTAGTTTAGAATGCTGCATTGGGTTAATGGTGCTGTTGCCTGACAGTTTTTAATAAGGCTTGAAAACGCTTTTCCATGCGCATTTTATATGCATTTATGAGCTCCTGGCCTATCAATATGCTCGCAAGAAAGCCACAGAAAAAATAAACAACAAAAGGCAGGCATCCATCGAGTCACTGTACAGAAACATGTTTAATGGGAAAACAAGTTCAATGGAAATATAAAGGCAGACAGGTTTTTTTTTTATTTAAAAAAATGCAATAATAATAAGTATGGGATCCGTTATCTGGAAACTCGTTAAACAGAAAGCGCCGAATCAATGGCGTAACTACAGCTAACCGGGCGCCCCTGCAAAAAAATTTCAGGGGGCCCGGCTTAGCTACACGCACGCGCCCGCTGACTTCTTTTTCAGCACAAATCTCTTGCCCCATCAGCTCCGACCCCGCCGTTCAATTACTTTCGGTATGCGGCAGTCTTGGTGGCAGCAGATTTCAGTTCAGCAGCCTCCTTGGTCCAGGCCCCCCGGCTGTCCCCCCCCACAGCTAAGATATCTGTTGTATTATAGATACGCCACTGCTCCGAATTATGGAATGCCAGTCTCCCATAGATACCATTTTATCCAAATCCAAGTTTTTAAAAAACATTTACTTTTTTCTCTGTAATAATAAAACAGTACCTTGTACTTGATCCCAACTAAGATATAATTAATCCTTACTGGTTGCAGAACCAGTCTATTGGGTTTATTTAATGTTTACATGATTTTCTAGTAGACTTATGGTATGAAGATGCAAATTACGGAAACATCCTTTATACAGAAACCCACAGTTCCCGAGCATTCTGGATAACATACCTGTAATAATAATAATAAAAATACCAGTTAAAGGTGCAGAGAAAAATAAATGCAAATATTTACTGTCTGTATTCAGAACTCTGCAGCTCTACAGCAATGCAGTTTAAGAGACAGCTAAAACCCTGGCAATCGTAGCACTAATAGATTTGTCACAGGGAATGCTAAGGCTGTTCTACTGCTGCCAAAATACATCATAAATATATGCTGCCTGCTTACCCTTTTTATTTTTCTACTCATCTGTCTAGACTCCTCTGTTGTATCTAGGGCAATGTACCTAGACAGGTCCTTAGCCTTACTGAATCAGAAAGGAATGCTATATACACCCTAATTTGAAATAAAATCTTCTTTTTTTTTAAATGTCATGTGTGGTGTACCTCCTTACACTTGTCTCCCCCATTGAACAATGCTCAAACTATATGGTGGTGAACTTTCAACCTTGTCAATCATAAATAAGGAAAGCTCCATATCCAGAAATGCAGTCAGTCTAAATACACAGTATAACTGCTGTGTCTTAAGCTGGCCATAGACGCAAAGATCCGATCCGTGTGTGGAGGGTCCGAGCATTTTTCGTCCGGCGGAGATCATCGTTTGGTCGATCGGACAGGTTAGAAAATTTCTGTTGGCTGACGATAATATCTCTGCATGTATTGCCGATCGTACGATTTTCAGTGGGAGACTGTCACCAGCTTTTGTCGGACATAACTTTCGTACGATTGCTGTCAGGGGCAGAACATCGGCTGATCTGTTCTTTTGTACTTTATTTGATCTGAATGGTTAGTGGCAGGAGATGGGGAAGTCCAATTGTTCGAGGATTCGTATGATCGGATCTTTGCATCTATGGCCAGCTTTAGTCACCCATATAAAAATGCCCATAAGACACCAATGTATTTTCCACTAAAAAAAGTGAATGTGGAAAAAAAGCCCAGCAAAAAAAGTAGCCACAAAAAAACCTATAGACCTATAGACTCCACTGTCGTTTTTTTGCATTGGGACAGATTCGATGATCACTTGAATTGGGGAGGTTGCCGTGACAGTCCCCACCTAAAACCAACCCTCCCCCCCAATTTACACAAATACCACCCCTAAAGCTGCAACAATTGTCCCATACCCTTTGGCCAAACCCCAAACTCTGTTCCCCATGGTCTGGAGCGAGAGGGAATATCTTCCTCTCCCTTCAGATGGCGTGGTAATGCCTAACCACATCCTGCTTTCCCTATGTAAGACCTCTCATTCTCCTCCCATCTGCTACTGCCTCACAATCTACAAATCTTATCATCCTAACATCATCTTTCCTATATCCTTATTCACCCCCTGTTATGGCCCCTGCCACTACTCTTTGCCAGGCTACAGCAGTTCTAGAATCCAAATCCAACTATATGAAAATAGAGGCATGTCAGTGGATAGTTCATCTTTCACATAAGTTCATTTCTTATTGGACAAGGAACTGAAGATCCTGCTCTTGCTAGAAGACTACTGCTTCATAAAAATTGGATAGCTTATCTACAGGCTGATCAGGACCCCTAAAAATCATAAGTGCCATGGGAGTCATATACCTTCTACATTATATCAAAGACTAACATTCTTTAAAATATAAGGCCAACTTTGGGATGAGGGGACCTGCTATTATAACAATATGGCCATTGTGTAACAATGATTAGATGATTTTCCTATACATAAGGCAAAACAGACCTGCTCTTCTCCAGTTGTTGTTGAAATGTTGCTCAAAACCAGCTGGTGGGATGCAGTTTTGGGTGTCCCAAATTTACCTCTTTAATGGTCTTAAAAATATTAAAGACCACAGACTTTTTGCAACACCATTGCAACATATTCTTAGATCAAAGCATTACCAGCCTCACACACTATAACTTAAAGTGATAATTTACTACAATGTGTAAATGGAAGACCACCATCAAATTCTGAACATTAACTATCTGTTGATGTGTTTATTTGGAATCATGGTCAACTGCATCTCAGTAAAGCTTATAAAGAGAGACATATGAGAAGCAACCTTCTTAATACAACAAAGGACACTGAATATTCCAGGAATAAACTAGATTTAGGCAATCATAATCATATATTTGTTTCTTGCACATACATAGTATGCATCCATTCAAGGTAGTAAAATCATAGCTTCTTTGAATTATCTACAGGCAATAACATTTCTGTTGTCAATCATAAATTAATTTTCAGTAGAAGTCTTGGGGGACCACAGACGAAGGAATAAATTGTACAATTCCAGAGGAACTGCGAACCTTTACAGCAAATTGTTAATGATGAATAGTAATGGGCGAATTTGCGCGATTCGCGCCCAGCAAATAAATTCGCAAAACGCCCGCGAAAATTTGCGGTACAAATTCGCCGGGGTCAAAAAAATTTTCTTTTCGAAAAACGGACGCCGGCGTCAAAACCGGGCGCCGGCGAAAAAAACGGGCGCCGGCGTCGAAAAAACTGCGCCGTTTCGCGAATTTTCCGCCATTTCGCAAATTCGCCCATCACTAATGATGAATAATATAAGCCAATGTAGGTGAGGTGTATCAGTAACTGTATCTTATTAAGGGAATGTCGACTAGAGCTTCCTCCCTCTGTGTACATGTTCCATTTGTGTGCCATTTGAAGAGGATAAACTTTTTTTGGGCGAATGGTCCCTGTGTAGCTGCTCAAGGGCTGGGTTATAATGCTTGTCTGTATCCCACCTATAATGTGGTAGGTTATTGTTATTGCTGGATATTCGAATATACTTTAAAGGTGGGGGTAATCTAAATCTTAAAAATTATTTCCTTTTTTCATTGTAATAATAAAACAGTACCCTGTACTTGACCCCAAACTAAGATATAATTAAACTTTATTGGAGGCAAAATCAGCCTATTGGGCTTATTTCATGTTTACCTGGTTTTCTAGCAGACTTAAGGTTGGAGGATCCAAATTACGGAAAGATCCATAATCCAAAAAAAAAAAAAAAACAGGTCCCAATGTTGTGGATAACGGGTCCCATACCTATATACCTCTGGGTTGTGGCACTGGATAAAACCAGAAGAGCTATTTTACCAAGTGGCAAGCAGGATACAAAGTGCAGAAAAGGGGTGCAATGTGCCATTTATTTTGCAATTTGCACCCTGTCTTCTATCTGAGGTCGCTTTGCTCCATTTCAACTTGTAGGAATCACCCTTTCCCACCTCCTACCTTTTCCCTAACTTGCACATTATTAAAAATATTGTTAGGAATTGGCAACAGACATAGGCAGTATGGAAAGGGCAGGCTTCTGGCCACTGATGCTGTACTCTTCATCTTGCTTTGGATTTTTTTTTATCTTGGTGAGGAGCACAGCCAGACCCAGGGCAAAGTAAGGCCATTAGTGCTATTGCACTTACTCACTGCTTCATGACTGCTTTTAAAAATATATTCTTTCACTAAGTGGCAAGGCTGCAGCCTCTTCCTATTCCATCCTTTTGGGAGGTAAAATTGCAGTAGCCCTCTTGACAGCTACAGTGGCACTTTTGACGATGGGTTGTTAAGTGCACACCTGTTCTTTGCACTTATATTACAAAGCAAAAACACAATCCAATAGTTATAGCCATTCATAACATGTGAGTGCCAATTGGCTAATCTACACAGTATCCTCAGCGTGGAAGTATTAGGCTCAGGGGACCCATTTGTTATTTTCGAGCTATTGTTACCTTGTACATTGTAGCCAAAATCCTGAATGTAGAATACTTCAACTCATTGATATTTCATAGAGCAACTCGTGCCAAACTGGAATCTGTGCATACCACATTATAGCTTGTAATGAGAGCAGAATCAGCCAACTACATCTAATCCTAACAAGTGTCTTTGGCCCTGTGAGGCTTAAGCTACTCTCCATGTGTTCAGAGTAAGACCACTTTCACTTCAGCTAAATATGTTTCCAATAATTCTTTAGGAGGTGTGATTCCTTTTTGCTGGCGCCAAAGCACACAGAATTGCACAGCTGGGATCTAATGCTTGTGTGTGTATGTCTGCCTCACTGCTGCCTCTTGCTCTACCTTCTTGACACACGTGCGAACACACTGTCTAAACACCATCTGACGTGAGAACAACACTACACACACACCATCTGCCATAAGAGCAAAATACACTGCAAACACCCTGTCAGACACTCATGAGAACAAGACCCTGCACTCGATTGCCCTCATTGTATGGCTTTTTGCATAAAAAATCCACCTGGACTAAAATAAACAACTTTGGCAAGGAAGCAGATCCTGTAAATAATCTTTGGGTACACTAGAATACAATAGACATCTACCATACATAGACAGGTTGTGTACCATGTTCTAGAGCAGTGATCCCCAACCAGGGGCTCACGGGCAAACTGCTCACCAACCCCTTAGATGTTGCTCAAAGCAGGTGTTTATTTTTGAATTCCTGTCTTGGAAGCAAGATTTAGGGGCAGATTCACTAACCGGTGAAAAGTCGACATCGACCGCTTCGCACCCATGGCTACACTTCGCCGGGTGAAAATTCGCTTAGACAACGCTAATTCACTACAATGCGGAGTTTTGACGTGGGCGCCGAACGCTGACGACTTTTCGCTAGCGTTTATTTGGCAATTTGAGCAATTCAAAGCAAAGATGCGCTAGCATTAATTTCTGCCTAGTGCAAATTCACTGGAGGTCTAGCGCTCAGGCTAATTTGCATACGGCAGGAAATTTAAAGTTGAATGGACGTCTTTATGTTATATGTTGCAGCAAATACATTACATTTCCACTGTTAATTACACATGTCCAGGGAACCTTAATAAAGACATTAGCGTTAATATAATGTCCTACACATGAGCCCACTGTATAGTTAATGTTCCATATGTTAGAAAATGTATGGGGGGAAAACGGCTACCCAAAAAATATTTTTAAGGACTTTTGCAACTATCACTCTGAAAAAACTTTGATGCTTTTTCCACTCACAGAATATGATGTAAGTAACAGAAGATTGAAGAAGATCTATGCACTCCAGTGCACTTTGCCTAGTCTGAGCTGGAGAAGGCAAGTCTGGCGACAGAGGTAACGTTGAGTAAAATCCACATACAGGTATTAGTGAATTTGTGGAGTAACATTCATTCTCCAGAGTGACTTGTCGCCTGGCAATAGAGTGTGAGTGAGCGCTTTCGTCAGCGTTTGCCACATTGCCCTTTAGTAAATCTGTCCCTTGTTTGCATAAAAACTGAACTGCCAAACAGAGATTGTCAGTCCACAAAGAGGTTACCAAATAGCCAATCACAGCCTTTATTTAACCCCTGAGGAACTTTTTGAATGCTTGTGTTGCTCCCCAACTCCCTTTAACTTTGAATGTGGCTTATGGGTAAAAAATATTGGGGACCTCCATTCTTATTGACCTCAATTTTTTCATGCTCTGTTGAATTCAATTTTTTTTGTACATAGTCGATCAGGAGACCACCACCTGAACTGCTTATTTTTAGCACATACACATAATTATACCATTCTTTCTTGCTGCTTTTGCGTCCTTAATAAACATTGTGCTGTGAGGCCAATTCAATCTTTGAATAAATAAATAAAAACTTTTTTGTTTGCATAGTACTCCAAAGGTAGGAGCTTCCTCTACATTCCCAATTGTAAAATAGTATTGTTAAGAAGACCCCTTTATTATTTCTTTTTATAAATGACTTTTCCTGCCACATTAGCTGTTACCATTTTTTTTTTTTTTCAGATGTCTTTTCTAAAACATGTTTAATAACTGCAGCCCTAGGCATTTAAGGAACTGACTCACACTGAGCTCCATGATAACAGCATATTATGCATTCCACAGGAGTCCATCAAAAACCACTATGTGAAATCAAATCTCTGAAAAAATACCTGCTTTATTACCACTGGCAACCTCTTCCCAGTACCACATTCTGAACAGTCAGAATTAAAAACTGGAATCCGGACAAGAGCTAAATTTTCTCTTTTTTCCCCCTATCCAATTTTAGGTTTAACAGACATGTCTGTCTCCATCTTTCCTTGAATTAAAATCTACAGAGAGTTTTCACTTTGACTGTATGTATTTTTATACCTAGCAACAGAAACCCATCATTGACAGACAGAAGTTGTGGTTAATTATTTAGTGACGGAAGGAGTTATACTTACAAATAAGTTGCTAGCAACCTGTACCTCAGGAGGCACCTTGTAAGACCATGTCACATTGTCTGCGAAGAGAGTTATTCTGCTTTGTCCCATTGTACAGTGTGAACACGTGAAGGACAGATTTGAATGCAGTGACAGAAAAGGTGGGTGCACCACATTGTAAGTACAGTATATCCTCTTCGATTATGTCAGTACACTAAGCCCTCTCTTTCTGTGTTAGTTCATACAAGTTCACTGTTGCTAGACTAAAATATTAGAATACATTAATTTTATTGTTCTATTTTTAGAATACTATACATTTATTTATATTCACAGAAAATAAGACTACAAAACCAAGCGGATAGGAAATTAAGGTTCCATTGCATTAAGAAACCTTATCAATGTGATCTTTACTTAAAAAACGAATATGATTGTTGTTGCTTCAGCTACTGCCAGGTCTAGGGCCATGGTAGCTTCCCCAGCATCAATAGGAGCTATTGCACACTATTCATTAGAAGAGAAATGATGGATGCATTGGGAACCTTGTGGAAACCTAGGAGAATGTTTGAGCACAAGTACATATGAATTGCATCAATATGCGTTCTCCATTGACTGTGCATACCTTCTATATAACATCTATTGTCTTATTTGCTTCTGAAGTGTACTTAGCCAATGCCACTCCAGCTAAATGAGTGCCAGGTCTCCTTAGGATTCTACCTTGGTACCTCCTATATATCCTTCAACAAAAGAGGTTAAATACGTCTGTCCTCAGCATTATAGTACACTGAACAACAACTAAGTGACCTAGAGATTTTTTTCTTTTCATATGCACCACAGTGGAGCCTCTGACTGATCTACTAACTACCCTTATCCTGTCTCTTACTCCTAGAGTAAGCTAGTACAAATCTTTCCCAGCACCCTACCTACTGGAACCTACCGCCGTTCTAGGCCCTTGACACACAGTGAGGAGACCAAAAGAGGCTGTGCATAAATGGGCTTCCCTTTTTATAAAATAGGGGAATCCTGACACCCCATTCCAAATACTGAACGACTAAGGAACCTGTTCCTCCTACTATGATAAACTATAATAAATAAACCCAAACTATAATAACAAACCCAAACTTAGCTGACCAAAACCCTCCTGGAGATTAAAGGAAGAAAGTTGGCAAAACCTCTACCCTCCGACACATGTTGTACAGACACAAATATTGTTTCGTTACCACATGCTTTTTTCTTCCACATTACATTTTTGTGGAATACTGTTTTCAGCCTGTTTATTTGCTGTTCTGAAGGTTGGACTATCTGAAAATAAAAATTATAAATATATAGCCTTCTTCTGCTACTGCAAGAAATTAGCTCTGATTTTCTTCCTTGTGGCGCTACAGGAGTCCTGTGCCACCGCTATATGGGAGAGCAGGTACGCTATAATTTGGTGTGCCTCCACCCTGGGTCAGAACAGACTGTGCTGTTATACCCCTCCCTATGGGGTGCCGTTTGTCCCAAATACATTCTGTATACAAAACTATCGCTAATACACAGAATGAATGTCTCTCATGTTATATAAGTATTTGTGACCATACACAGAGAAAATAAATATACAAAATACTTATTTCTATTAAAGAATGAAAACAAAATCTGGTTAGTGCACAAAAGCATGTCATTATATCACAAACTCCATTCTGTACAGTTTAACAAGCAATCTGTCGCACAAATGTATAACCTCCATGTAACGGACACACTTATGTGCAAAGTTACTTACAGAATGAATTATGTAAAAACAAAGTTGGACATAATATATAATAGTGTAACTAACTAGTGCTTGTCAAGCTAGATTTGACTGACAAAATAGATATCTGTGACAGAAAGCAAGATTTTATAGTACAGGATTCATTCTTTCCACAAAATGACAGTTTTGTTTCACAAAACAGATAAAATAACCATTCTGTGAAGCAACACTGTCAGTCACATTCCTGAACCAATAATAACAAAGCTTATTGCCATATACAAACAAGATGAGAAGTTGCCAGCTCTGCTCCACATGGCTAAGGCAAAGTATCTGGCCTGCTATAGAGGGCGCCCTCTAATGTCCCCTCTGCTGCATAGTAATAAACATGAACAAACCTTCCCTAAAAGAGCTGCTGTTAAACACTACAGGTTCATAAATGGAAGTTTTTACAAATGGCTGAAAAATATAATGCTGCACTTATAATGATTGTAGAGAAAGAAAAGTATGCAAAACTTATATAAATATGATCATTTTAGTTGATATGGCTAT
Organism: Xenopus laevis; assembly: GCF_017654675.1. NCBI lineage: Eukaryota > Metazoa > Chordata > Amphibia > Anura > Pipidae > Xenopus > Xenopus laevis. The sequence goes on along the minus strand of NC_054388.1, from coordinate 19,127,917 downwards.
TCTTATTGTTGTAACCTGCTTGTGTGGCCATTTTGGTTAAGGGCATTCCTGCTGTTTTGCCATTATTTTATGACTAACTCCTGTTCCTCATTCTGTCTAAGCTGAGAGTAATAATGGGACAGGCCACACCCACCTGCAATGTTGTATTAAATGTACCAGAAGTTACTGTGCTTGTCTGGCTGCTTTGCCTGACTCTCAGAGTCAGTTATAAGTTTTGTATATGATAGTTAGACTTCAATGTCTCCTCCTAGCTGTAATCTTGCACCAATTAGCTTGTAGTAGTCTCTTAATAATGTGCTTACCTATAGTTCAACTACTACATAATAGCTTTAGCCAGAGACTTGGGACTGATCATGTGCACACATACCTCCCAACTGTCCCTTTTTCAGAGGGACAGTCCCTCTTTTGACAGCTCAACCTGAGGTCCCTCATTTGTACTGGAAAGTCCCTCTTTTCTCTGCACTGAACAGCCAGAAAAATAAACAGAATTTCTGACTTAATTGGCTTTCGGCAGAGAGTCCAGTACAGCTAACAGGTGCAAATAAGATACTTTGTAACAATTTTGAGATAAGAAAATAAGTAATTTTAACAGTTTAGACAAGGAGAAATATTTTCAAACTTTTATAACCTGCCAAACTTTGTAAAATGAACATGGTTATTACGGGGTGTGGCCACAAAAATGGGTGTGGTCAAAAAAATTGGCTGCGCTACATGACAAAAATTTTTTTGTCCCTTTTTACTTCCAAAATGTTGGCAGGTATGACCACGCATTCTGTATAGTATGATGTGAAGGTTATATGAGCAGCCACTCCTGAGTACTGTGTGTAAACAAAAGGGGGTCATTTAGGCAGGGGCAATTTTAGGGGATCATAATCTATTTACATAGAAGCAACAAGCTGCACAATGCTTTATATTTATTTATAACAAAAGACTCTAATGATGCCGTCCCTTACCTGGCCAGTGCTTAACCCTTTCACATCAGAGTGGGTCGAGGGGGGCACAACACTAGAGCAGAGAGCACAACTGTGCCCATGTCACATGCATGTCCAGGGCCGCCAGCAGGGGGGACAAGTGTTCCGGGCCAGAAGTGCTGCATTTTTCAAAGAGCCGGGTCCCCTTTACGAGCGCCCAAGCCATGGGGCCATTTCGCATATTACAGATTGCGGAAGTGCCGAAAAGACGAAGCTGAAGTCCTGAAGCGGCGAAAAGACCCAAATTCACGAAAGGAGGTGAAGTTGAAGTCCTGAAGCCTTTTGTTTACACACAGTACTCAGGAGTGGCTGCTCATATAACCAACACATCATACTAAACACATGTGTGTGCACATGATCAGTCCCAAGTCTATGGCTAAAGCTATTATGAAGTAGTTGAACTATAGCTAAGCACATTATTAAGAGACTACTACAAGCTAATTGGTGCAAGGTTACAGCTAGGAGGAGACATTGGAGTCTAACTATCATATACAAAACTTATAACTGACTCTGAGAGTCAGGCAAAGCAGCCAGACAAGCACAGTAACTTCTGGTACATTTAATACAACATCACAGGTGGGTGTGGCCTGTCCCATAATTACGCTCAGTTTAGACAGGAAGAGGAACAGGAGTGAGTCATAAAATAATGGCAAAACAGCAGGAATGCCCTTAACCAAAATGGCCACACAATCAGGTTACTACAATAAGAATAGCCATATCACCTAAAATGATCATATTTATATAAGTTTTGCATTATATATTATATATTGCAGCATTATATTTCTCAGCCATTTGTAAAAACTTCCATTTATGAACCTGTAGTGTTTAACAGCAGCCCTTTTAGGAAAGGTTTGTTCATGTTTCTTACTATGCAGCACAGGGGACATTAGAGGACGCCCTCTATAGCAGGCCAGATACTTTGCCTTAGCCATGTGGAGCAGAGCTGGCCACTTCTCATCTTGTTTGTATATGGCAATAAGCTTTGTTCTTATTGGTTCAGGAATGTGACTGACAGTGTTGCTTCACAGAATGGTTATTTTATCTGTTTTGTGAAACAAAACTGTCATTTTGTGGAAAGAATGAATCCTGTACTATAAAATCTTGCTTTCTGTCACAGATATCTATTTTGTCAGTCAAATCTAGCTTGACAAGCACTAGTTAGTTACACTATTATATATTATGTCCATGTTTTTTTTACATAATTCATTCTGTAAGTAACTTTGCACGTAAGTGTGTCCGTTACATGGAGGTTATACATTTGTGCGACAGATTGCTTGTTAAATGTACAGAATGGAGTTTGTGATATAATGACATCCTTTTGTGCACTAACCAGGTTTTGTTTTCATTCTTTAATATAAATAAGTCTTTTGTATATCTTTTTTCTCTATGTATGGTCACAAATACTTATATAACATGAGAGACATTCATTCTGTGTATTAGGGATAGTTTTGTATACAGAATGTATTTGGGACAAACGGCACCCCATACCTCCCTGGGAACTTCTCTGGCTGCTGTTTATAGTCACATAAATGATCAATATGTACTTCTAAAAAATAATCATCCAGTGCATACTCACAAGCTTCAGGATGAGTATTCACAGCACCCTAGAAGAAGCATTGTCTCCACTGAAGGGGTCCCATACTCTAAGGATCTCTCTATCCCTGAGCCTAACCACTTGAGTCCCTTAGCTGGTGGCCTTGTCACCGCAGGGTACTAACCCTCTTGTTGTCCTCATCAGAGCCCCTGGCTGCTCACCTCTTGATTCTGTCTTTCACTCCTAGAGTGACTGGAACAGAACTGCCCTTGCACTCAGGGCCGGAACTAGGGGTAGGCAGAAGAATCACGCGCCTAGGACTCAACGGGTTTGGGGCGCCAAGCAGGTTCCTCTTCTCTCATTTACCCCTAGTCTGGACCCTTGTTTGAGCCCAACACACCTCTGTACACGCTCTGCTCTCACCCCCCCTCCACAAATTGTTGTATCGGGCATGCATGTGCAAACTCGCAGGTGCATATACGCATACTCGCAGGTGCATATACGCATACTCGCAAATGCGTGCACGCTCACGGACGCTCGCGCATGCGCACTCCGTGGCATGCTGGCAAGGGGGCAAGATGTCTGGCCTGGTTGCCTTGGCGCACAGCTGGCTTGACCCAGCCGTGCTTGCACTTCACCTATTCTGGAACCTTCCTCCTTATGGAGGACCACTGTACTTTCTCCAGCAAGTGTGCAGCCCAAGAAACTGAACGCATGGGGCCTTCCCCTTTTATAAAATAGATATACTGGCAAAAGAAAACCGCTTCCCTTCTGTAACTGAAGACCCAATGACTAAGTTATGCCTTGGGGACCAAAGGACCTAAAGATTGGCAAAACCTGTACCCTCCTACAAATAAAAAAGCATTTACAAGAGTGGATAGATGTGTAAATTTGGCCAATTATGTTTCAGAGCTTTGAATATTTTAACAACATTATGCTGTATGCAAGGAATAATTTTTGTTTTCATCCGGGAGCAAAGATTCACACAGGTTTAGGAGTGCTGAGCACTACCACTATGTAGGGTAGAATGACACAGGAACTGTACCATCTTTGATAAATGTATTAATGTAGTAAAACTTTTTTGACTGTCAGGAAAATGTTCCTAACAGGAACGTTTTGATAAATACTAAAATAGATAAAAATTTCTGGGAATCCTTCTGCATTCCCCTGTTCAATATGTAATAAATCTGCCACTAGGAGTGAAGAGGATTTTAGTTGGTACGGGACAATATATTAAAATTCAAGATTGTTTTCTTCTTGCAATATGAGAACATAAAAGAATTAAGAACTTGATAAATCTCAAAAATTAGTATGAATACATTTGGCCGCTAAAACCTGGCAGGCTTCTATATACAGTAAGTTCATTGAAGTTGGATTTTCAGCATTCAATCTATTTTTTTTTAATGTGTTTAATATTATCAACTGACTAACAAAGGTGACACAGGCAGGTGTCCTATTGTAAATTCTTTGTCCTTGTCATATCACACCATAATCATAGAATTTCCAGTATTTTATTTCCATCTTTAAATTTGCTCAGATAGGTACTGTAAGTGAAACGTCAAACAGATTTAAGACATCGAAGCAATCACTTTACAGTGATACAATATTCTTTCTTAGCAAGAATAGATTAAAAAAGAGACAATATTTTCACTCTTACCCTCTGGGCATCCCCCTATGTGAATCAGGATGAATCCATTCTTCATTTCTAGCAATAGCTCTGTATTATATAACTATGTCATGATGATGACTGATGAATAGAAACAGGACATTTATGTCTGGAGGAGTTCAAAAAGCAGTAGGTGTCCTTACCATATTTCAGAAGCCCAGACCTACACAATACAGTTGGGTCCTGAGCAATTTCTGCTTGCATCTTTGGTATAAGGTTACTAACATACCTCATAATTCTCAGAATTTGGAGTAAAATATATGTTAAAATATGTAGTCCTTTCAATATTTGCCATTCATATACTATAACTCCTGTTTCTAATTAGAGCAAAAATAATTGTTTTGAAATACTACATTTTTCGGTGGTTTGTCACCAACAAAACTTTTTGTAACTACTCTTCTGAAATGACAAGGGGAAAGGGGAAAACTCAAATTTTTAGAGGAAAAAAAACCTTGAATTTTTTTTTGATTTATTATACTCTGAAGCTGCTAAAAATCTAAATCCAAAAATACTCCAACTAAAACCTGTCAAAGTCATGTACAAGTCGAAGGCAGTTGGTCCCTTTTAGAATTGGAACATGTTTTTTGCCTTCATGATTGTTGAGCATTTTGGGCTGTTTGACCCTTTTTTTTCTCGATAACCCATAAAATTTGTGGTTTGTGCATGATATTCTGAATAATTTGAGCTTTTCACGTGACAATTCAAAAAAGTTACAAACTATTTTGTAGAAACTCTGGAACTAATGCTACCTCTACAGGTAGCTCCAGGGTTCCAACAACAACCAGTGTCAATACAGGCAGCAGACAACAGTAAATTGTGGTATTTTTGCACTTCCATTAGCATCTCACTGTGGAACCCAAAGTGCATTTTGATTAGTGGCCAACTTGGATATGCAAAAACTGTGGTGGGGGAAAGTTGCTACAGGGCCTCTGACATTGAATAGAGTATGAGGTATTAGTCCTTCCATTTTTTGTTTGTACCGTATACTTCATAAACTATAATGTATAGTAAAAGAAAATGTTGCACGGTTTGAAAAATTGTTGCGCAGTTTGACGTCCATTGACTTCAATGCGATTGAAATTTTTTGAGAAGTGAATCATTTCAGATTCACCTGTAACATAAAACCTTTATTATTGGATGTATTTCTATAGGAACTAAATTTAGGAAAGCTTTGCAGTTTTGGGGAGAAAGACATATGTACTCATTTTGGATTTTCCAAAAATGTATGGATAAACCTAAGCACAATGGGCATCAAAATGTTTGGTGGCTCATATTTAGGGAGTTTTATCTTGGTACCTAATAATATGTGGGTGATGATGCTGCAGTTGGATTTCAGAGAATGGGTACTTCAAATATATAGGGCTTTCTGATGTGCCCAGCCCATGTGGCATACACATGCATCTATCTATCTATCTATCTATCTATCTATCTATCTATCTATCTATCTATCTATCTATCTATCTATCTATCATCTATCTATCTCTCTATCTCTCTCTCTCTCTCTCTCTCTCTCTCTCTCTCTCTCTCTCTCTCTCTATCTATCTATCTATCTATCTATCTATCATTAAGAGGAAGCTCTTCTAACATTTTGGCTACAAACCAATATTTTGATCAGTGAACCCTCTGATTTTATTTGTATTAAATATATGATCCATTGTAAGAAAGATGGTCCTAAGGTTCATTCTTGGCTGTTTGCCTTATTTCTGCCTCATGAATTTCAATTTGGCCATCAGTTAGTCTTGGGTGTTTCAGCCAATGTTGACATGAAGATCTCAGATGCACAGTTAGATGAGAGTTACCACACATGGCGATGAGTGAGATAGTCCTAGGGGGGAAAGTAAAAAATTTAGTATGCACCATGATCATGAGCACAAAGCCAATGTGATGACAGCTTAATGAATAACCCAACTGTTATGACAGAAGCACAATTTACAGTTTTAAGAGCAAATATTTAAAATTATATGCTGGCAGGATATGCAAGTTTGTACTATGGGGTTTGGGAAAAAAGACTATTTTCCTTAATGATGCTAATATGTGAACTGTAAACAAAATATTCATCTAGAAACAGGAAAAGAGACACCAAATAGCCTGTTATCACTCATTAAAAGGTCCCTGTGTGCATTTAATATCTGGCAAACAATCTGTAGCTACTGCTTTATCATGTGCAGGACCAGTCAGTCTCTTATTCTAAAACCCACCCTCATTCAAAGTAAACATTATTAAGTCTAATAGGATTTTAAAAAATACAAGGAAAGTCTCTCATAGATATTAAGTTACTGGACAGGGATACGTGAAGTGTGCTCTGCAGCAATGTACAGCGCTCTTTCTGCTGTAACCGCTAAGCTGTTGAAACCATTTAGTTCAGAAAAAATCAGCAAGTTAAATAAACAAAGAACCATAGTTGCACCTCTCCTGCACCAAGACCAAGACAGTGATTTTGCACAGTTCCTCTCATATGAAAGAGGTACACGCGCAGTAGGTGTGCTCAGGAGTGAAGCATTTTCAGTGCGAACAGGATCGCAGGCACATATTGATCCTAGGAGTCAACTCTCCCTTTGAATTGAGTCAATGAAAACTGAGTGTCTTGGTTACTATAGGGACCCAAGCCGAAAGCAGAAAGAGAGATACAGAATGAGAGCTGAACACTAATTAAAGGTATCATTTCGGAACAGCAGGGGGTAATCTGCAGGGGGTAATCTATAAAATACTTAAAAATGGTTGTAAAGGGTTTCCTTGTCCTTTTTTTTTTTTGAAGGAAAAACAATATGAAGTGGCATAATTTACTTCCGAATCTCTCTGAGAGACTCTATTATTTACCATACTACGAAACTGAGAAAATAATATTTTTTTCGTTTGACACATCGTCAAGGGGCATATTTATCAAGAATGGAATTTGTGAGGGTTTTTCTACCTCAAATAAACTCGAATTTTGAATGTTTGGGTATTTATGAAAAAATCTGAATATCAAGAACTTGAATGAAAAACGACTGGAAAAAACTCGAATGATAGAGTTCATGTCCCAAAAAATCTCGAATCCCATGACTTGCTCGAATTTACTGGATGTCCCGAAAATCAAATTGGCTGAGTTTTTGGGAAAAAAAACTCCTTAAATCAACCAAAAGACTTGAGCTTTGCCTAGGATAACTTCGACGTGACCTCACCAGCCTTTAAATGGCAAATTTTTACATTCGTATTTTCAAGTTCTTTTTGCTTAATAAATACTAGACATTCAAATTTTCAAAAATATAACTCAAGTGTGTTAGGTTGGGTGCAAAAAAAATTTGAACAGTGGAAAAAATTCTAATTAGATTTTTGATAAATCTGCCCCAAAGTGTTAGGACATTTTAAAGTGGACCTGTCGCCCAGACATAAAAATCTATATAATAAAAGTCCTTTTAAAATTAAGCAAGAAATCCAAATTCTTTTTTTTTATTTAAGCATTCATAATTCATTTAAAAATCTCAGCAGTCAATCAAATACTGCCTGCCTTTCCTCTATTCCTAGGAATAGAGGCAGGGAAGGCAATTACTTTCATTTTCCATTCAGCACTTCCCCTTTCCCCTGTTCTCTTAATCATTTACTTGTGTATCCAGGGCATGGGGATGGACATCAGGTCCCCCATTCTGATGCACAAACAAGATTTTGAGATGATGCAAGGCTTGCCTTAATAACAGTGTCCACAAAATGGCTCCTGTCTGCTTTCTATAATTGAGTTCCCAGACAGAAGGAAACAAGATTCAACGGGTCCCCTTTAATTAAAATGATTTTGCTTAATCAGTGGTGGTACCCTGCCACCATTAAAGGTACCATTTGATCTTGACTGATTTATTTCCATACCTTAAAGAAAGAATACTGTATACAAGTTTATATATAGTACCACATGGTAGAGTCCTGCATCGGGTTGGGTACCCGCAGAATACCTGCAAAATTTGCATCATTTTGACTTCATAAAGACTTTGAAACATTTAATACATGTGTATTGCTGCCAAAATGAATGCAATTGATGAGAATAAAATACGATTTCAGTCATTCCATATGGGCATAAACTATAGAAACTTACCAAAAGACATTTGCCTTTAGCTAAATGGTAAGTACTTACCTACATGCTGAAATGAAACAACTTTGCACCCTAGTAGCCTTGATACCCTAATTAATCATTGAAAGCCACCCTTTCTGCATTTTGATCCCTTTGCTTTATATCACTATTGAAGCTGACATCTTCCAAAAAAAGCTCATTAATGAACACAAGCACAAAAATTAGCTCAGTGTTGTGTTTAAATACTATTCAGAGAACACCTACAGGCACCCCTTGCAGCTTCCATTATATTCCAGAATACATTCTGAAGGAATTTATGGCAGGATGTGGGTAAGGGAATCCTATGATGTATATCTACATATTTGTTGTATATGTTAAATGAATGATAATGTTCAGAACACAGAAATAAGCAGAATTTACAGTTTAAGTTTTTTAGTGTGCAGTAAAAACACTGTTATACTTTGTGCTCAGTAGTCCACTAGGAAATGTGGAATTACTAGTCTAAATCCGGCTGCATAGGGTTGAGGTTTGTAAAAACTAGTAACGCTCTTGAAGTTATAGTCCTGTAGAAAAAGTGAAGCATCTCATTATTCTCATAGTGACCACTGTTCAGTGCTGTCCAAGTTCTTTCAAGAAGTGGGAAGATTATTTTACAGTTTACATGTTGGAGGGCTGGATTATATTAGAATGGAGCTTGTGCCTGTGGGTCTCTAATTGGACAGCCCTAATTTTTATAGACAAGAATAGGTTTAATGTCTGTAATGGTCAAGGATACTGATTTTCATCAGTCTGAAAAATTAATCATAGCCATTATCACTGTGATTCTGTTTGTTTTTATTACGCCTAAATCTATGATTTTTCAATTACAAAAGACATCTATCGAAGGAAATACCCCTGTGCAAGTAATTGAACTCCTGGGTAATAGTGACCATAATGTGATATAATTTTATGTTTGGTGCAAAAAACTAATATACACTAGGGCAACAAAAACCCTGAATTTTCAGAAAATATATTGTAGTGCCTTGATGGCTGCCCTTTAGAGCATAGATTGAGGCAGTATGTTTTCATCTAAAAATGCAGAACAGAAGTTGTTGTCATTTAAATGATATCAAATCTTTACTGTTCTCAATTTATTCATGGAAGAGGTAAATGTAGAAGCACCAAGAATCACCCTATGTGGCTTAATATAGTAAAGTAAAGAAGTTAATGGGAAAGAAGAGATAGAAAGAGCATTTAAAAACTACTGTGAGTACAGAAGCTGCATTTAATGAATATAAACACTATAATAAATGTAAAACCACAATCTGGAAAGCAGAGATATGAAATGGGGAGCACATTGCGGCAGAGGCTAAGACTAACACCAAAACTTTTTTAAGTTGTTAATAGTAAAAAGATGCAGGTTGAGAGTGTTTCTCTTTTAAATTATGGTACCAGTAGGTGGTAACAGATACAGAATAGGCAAATGTGCTAAATCAGTTCTCTTCTTCAGTGTACACAATAGAGAAGTTCCCAGGCCCACCTCATAGCTGCACTGTTGACTCAGCTCAATCTAGTCAGTGGCTGACTCATGATATGGTTCATAACGTTTTAGTAAAAATTAATTTGAACAAGGCTCAAGTCCCAGATGGCATACAACCTGGGGTTATAAAATAGTTTAGTTCGGTTTTAGACCAACCTCTATTTCTTTTTTTCTCAGATCCACTTTCATCTGGGATGGTACCTATGGATTGAAGGAAAGCTGATGTCATTCCATTCTAATTATTTGAAGGCTTGTTAAGGGATCACATTTAAAATTTTGTCCTAGTGAATGGCATTATGAGCAGCAATCAGCATGGCTTTATGAAGGATACTTGTTCATTTATGACTTAGGGGAGGGTATTGTAAGTAATGTATCAGTGTTTGCAGACAACACAAAACTATCCAACTCAATTAATTCTGTCCAGGTTTCAACATCCTTGCAACAGGATCTTGACCAACTGGGCAGCTGAGATTCAATGTTGCAGATGAGAGGCAATGTTGAAAATGTAAAAAAATTTAAAAAATGTACAGCCATGCACCTGGGATGTAAAAATGATCCTAGCCACTTATACCCTTAATGGGACTGAACCGGCAAATCCATAATGGAATAGGACCTTGGCTGTAGCAAGCAATGCCACCATCATCAAGGGCAAATAAGGTCTTCAACTGTATTAAAAGGGGCATAGATTCATGGGAGAAGGGGGTTATTCTTCCACTGAACAGAGAGATGGTAAGGCCCCAACTAGAATATGCCATACAGTTTTGGTCTCCAGCATTTAAACAGGACATTATTGAATTAGAGAGGGGCAGAGAAGAGCAATTAGGATGGTAAAAGTTATTGAAAATCCTAGCTATGAGGACAGACTGGCCAAGCTGGGGTTGTTCATGCTGGAGGAGAGGCACTTAAGTTGTGATATGATAACTGTGTATAAATATATAAGGGGATCATATAATAATCTCTCTTTAATTACCAGTAGGTCTTTCCAACTGACACAAGGTCACCCATTCCAACTAGAACAAAAGAGGTTCCGGCTAAATATTTAGAAGGTTTTTTTTACAGTGAGAGCTGTGAATCTAACTGAATCAGTCGTACAGGCTGATACATTAGATAGCTTTAAGACTTTTTAGCAAAGGAGGGACTACAGGGTTATGGAAGATAGCTCATAGTACACGTTGATCCATGGACTAGTTTGATTGCCATCTTGGAGTCAGGAAGAAATTATTTTCCCCTCTGAGGCATGTTGGAGTGACTTCACATGTTTTTTTTTTTCCTTTCTCTGGATCAACTAGCAGTTAGGCAAGTAATATATAGATTAAAAAGGTTGAACTTTACGGACATGTGTCTTTTTTCAAGCTAATTTTCTATGTTAGTATGTAATATTTAAAGGAGAACTAAGCCCTAAAAATAAATATGGTTAAAAATGCCATACTTTACATATTGAACTTATTGCACCAGCCTAAAGTGATGCTACAGGGCTGATTACTAAATTATGCTGCTAGTTGCACTGGTTATTATGCTGCCATATAGTAATTATTGGTATTACTTACTAATCAGCCTTATACTGTTACATTTCAGTTCTGTATATACAGTATATTGTGTGTTGGCCCCCAAGCTGAGTAAGTGACAGCAGCATAGAACATGTGCAGTGAACCAGCAGAAAAGAAGATGGTCAGCTACTGGGTTATCATTGGAGACACAGATCTGTACTGCTAAAAGGCCATTCTTTACCAGCATGTACTTTCCCTCCTAATGTTGATGAAATACAGCTCCCAAAATCCCTCTTAGCTGTTGCATAACAGAGAATTCAAGAAGACATTGAACTGGACAAATTCATAATTTTATTACTTTAGTCTACAATCAATACAGTTACAGTATTTATTAGGATTTAAGACACAAAAATCTATAGTTAACAAACAAAAGATAATCCAAAAAAAATAACTGTGTCCAGTTTGTGATTCCACTTATATACAATTTACATATAGTATGTTATAGAATGGCACATTCTAAGAAACTTTTCATTCGCCTTCATTTTTTTCTTTTTTATAGTTTTTAAATTATATGCCTTCATCTTCTGTTCTGACTCTTTCCATCTTTCAAATGGGGCTAATGGAGGCTTATGGTCAGCTACTTGCTGTATTGATCTTGACCTTACTCCTAGTAAACATTTCATTAACAGCTAAAAGGGGTTGTTCATTAGTGATGGGTGAATTTATTCGGCAGGCGAATTCCTGTGTTTCACGAAACTGCCGTGAAAATTTGCCAGTGAAAATTAGCTGGTGTAAAATGGATGCAGGCATCCTAAAACGGAAGCCGGCGCCGTTTTGTGAATTTTTCACCATTTCATGAATTTTTCCCAGTTTTGCAAATTTCGCAGGAAATTTGCGAATTTTCCGGCAAAGCAAAACGGCCCAATTTCGCCCATCACTATTGTTCACCTTTGAAAACTTTTAGTATGATGTAGAGACTGATATTCTGAGGTATTTGTAACTGGTTTTCATTTTTTATTATTTGTGGTTTTTGAGTTATTTAGCTTTTTATTCAGCTCTCCTGTTTGCAGTAATGAGAAGTAGCAATAACAATACTTTTCTAACTTTACAGAGTATTTGTTTTTAGATGGGATCAGTGACCCCCTTTTGAAGCTGTAAAGAGTCAGAAGAAGCATGCAAATAATTAAAAAAACTTTAAAAAAATATAATGGAAAATTGCTTAGAATCAACCATACTAAAAGTTGACTTAAAGGAGAATTCAACCCATTTGTAAAAAACCGAGTACCCCCCCACCCCAGGTAGACCTCCCTCCTCCCCCCAGGCTAACTGCTCCTCCGAGGAGATGGCCCATACTTTATACTTACCCCTTGGCACAGATTCTGCCAGCGGAGTTCCACGCATCCATCTTCTGGGTCCTTGGTAAGCATGTGCAGTTGGATCTCCCAGTCAACTTAACGAGGACCCAGAAGATGGATGCATGGAACTCTGCTGGCAGAATCTGCGCCGAGGGGTAAGTATAAAGTATGGGGCATCTCCCCGGGGGAGCAGTTAGCCTGGAGGGAGGAGGGAGGGAGGTCTACCTAGGGTGGGGGGTACTCGGTTTTTTACAAATGGGTTGAATTCTCCTTTAAAAGTGTACAACCCCTTTAAAGAAATTACCAAGGTTCAATCTTACCCACCCTCGTCTTCAAACAAGACTACTTAATCAGCGAAGGAGTCATTTTTCTCCTTTGTGGCAAGCCTTAGTTTATATTCAGCTCCACTCTAAGGGGCAAATTCACTAAAGCGTGAAGCGGCTAACGATAGCGCAAATTCCCCAGCATGACGTCATTTCTTTACTTCGCCGATTTACTAACCGGTGCTGGCGTAAATTTGGTAGCGAAGTGGACCTAGTCTAGCGCTACTTCGCACCCTTACGCCAGGCAAAGTTGCGCTATACGCTAATTCACTAACTTGCGAACTTTACTGCTCGTTACCTCTTGCGACAGACTTGCCTTCACCACCTCAGACCAGGTGAAGTGTAATAGAGTAGATAGGGCTTGCTTCAAAAAAAGTTGAAATTTTTTCTAAGTCCAAAAAATGCTGGCGTATTTTACTTTTTTAAGGGTGATAGGCTGAAAAAGATTTTTTTGGGGGTACCCTCCTTCCCCCCTACATTTCCTACCTAAACTATACAGTGGGCACATGTATAGGGCAAAATAACAACTCTATTTTATTTTATGAAGCTTTCCCAGATTTGTGTAGAGTAATTTACTTGCTGCGTAACTGCGCTTTGCTTGACGAATTAATGGTAGCGCTACTTCACTACCTTTTGCCTCCATGAGCGCAACTTCGGATTTTAATGAATTAGCGGCACCCTAGCAAAACTTCTCCTGGCGAAGTGCGGCCAAGCCAATGCTGGCGAAACTTCGGAGGTAAGTTAATTTGCCCCTTAGTCTATGCTTCACCCCTGGTAAACTGCCTAACCGCCACCGAAGACTACGCCCCTGCCATCCATAAACTAGTCAAGACTTCTCCTCCTGTGCACTGCTGTCTGTCTCTATCCCCTTATTGTATAATGATTTGTACATTTTCATCTGTAATATATAATAATCTATAAATTCAATAAAACAAATAGTTTATAGAAGGTCATGCGTTCATGACAAAAAATGTGACACACTCATAGGGACTGAATTTTGAACATAGTGCTAAATGGCACAAGTTACCCATAGCTATCAAGGACTTGTACTTGTACTTACTATTTGTAGACTGTTGAAAGCTACTTTCTGATTTGTGTAATTCGTCACCTATGTTAGTAGATCAGACCTTTCATGTTTCCTTAAGTGAACATGCCTTTGGAAAAAACGGCCCTCAAATAATAGAATAACAATAGTAAAAATACATGAATAAATGATAATTAACTAAAATAATCATTTATTTTAGTTTGAAAATCCATCCAGTCTGGCAAGCCAAAGGTAGGACCGTACTTAACTCAGGTCCAGTTCAGTGCCTCCAAAATAAAATGGAAACAAAATATCACATTTTGTTATTAAGCCTAGGAGACCGTAAAAAATGCATTCATCTTCCATAGACGCACTGTGCTTTTCAAAGGAAAAATAATCAGCAACTCATCTGCAACGAAAAGTCTTAAATCTATTTTGTCATGTGTTTTCCATAAACTCCAATTGTGGTGGTGTTTTTTAAATGAATTTGAATTGTTTATGCACATTAAAATACAGCAATAAGTAATGTTTTCCTCTATAAATTAGATTACATCTGTAATACATTCCAATCTCTGGGCTACATATGTATCTATTTCCCGGTCTTAAACCATAAAGCAAGTCTGGACGTAATACAGGCAGGGAAATTAACAGCAATAGCAATGATGTCTTCCATCTCCACTAAGCTCCAAGGGGGTCTGGATTTATCTTTGTACGCTTAATTAAATAAGACCTCTCTCTCCACCCTTCGCCAGCTATTTCACTGATCAACTCCAGATGTGGGGAGCAGACGGATTCCACTTAAACTGTGCTGCAAAAACAGACACAACAAAAAAAAACTGGTAAAATCTATCAATGCAGTTGACCTGATGATATTAAAGGAAGGACAAACTTCTAGGACAGATGTTCCCCAAGCTTCTTTTATAAGAGGGTTTGAGCTGTGAATAAAAAAACAACTCTCATTACTAACACACCAGAAAATATAATATTTTGTTGTGTTACATTCTTGTACATTAAGATGATTTTATCAGACACGCGACATATCTCCAGCCATTTTGCATCTCTAGATAAGTCACAAGCCCAATCTCCCGAGGCAACTTCCTACTAGCACTCAGCTCTATGATCCTTAGCAGGTCACAGTTTAATGAAAACAGAACACTTCCATTCTTCTCCCCTAAGGGAAAGGCTACACATCGGGGTTGGAATAGTATGCAGCACTTAATGAAGATTGCTTTCAGTAAAAGAAAATATTTCTAATCTCTGCATGGTTGATGCACCTGGAGCATCAGCTTACAGCTTTATATAACAAAATGTTTTCCCCATTAGGGAGGAGACAAAAACTTTTTTATGTGGTGATAGTCATTGCTAAAATAATCTGTTGGAAATTGCTCTCTAAGGCAATAAAGCACACAGCTGATACCCAATATGTAGTTCAATGAGGAGGTTTACTTTGAAAAGTCATGCTCCTTGATTCCCTGAAAAAAAAAATGTGGTTATTCATATATTATTCAATATATTATTAAATGAGCTGGTTTCGCTCATTTCATTTAAACTAATGTTAAATTCATACTAGTCCAAATGCAGAACAGGTATATAATTGTAAAACCCAGTACAACAGCCCTACACTTTCCATTAATGTGTATTATTGTAGTTGCTGACTCTATGGAATGTATTCAAAAGAAGAGGTGGGGCAGAAAGGAAGGTTTCACATCTGTTTACTAAATGTTTAGTCAAGTGCTGAATTAGAATTATTGATGTTTTGCTGAAATTCTGATAAATACTGTTAAAGGAAAACTATACCCCCAAAATGAAAACTTAATAAGTGTCATATTAAAGAATCTTACCAATATATATTAAGGTAAATGTTGCCCTTTTATCTTATGATATTCTCTATGCTGCCTCTGAGATCACCTGACCAGAAATACTGCAGCTGTTAACTATAACACAAAGAATTGTGGAAACCAAAGGAAAGAACTTTGTCCGTTAATTGGTTTGTGACCTTACATGTAAGTCTTGTTTGCTGTGTTTGAGCATGCGCAAATTGGAGACTCGAAGACTACACGAACATCCACAAGATAGTGACCAGGAGCTCCACTTCACTTCTCTGCACTTTCACTGAACCATATCGCAGGGAAGGAGAGGGTCAATGCCTGGAAGCTTAGGCGAGTCTTATAGTGGGGGGCGGGTTTACTTCTCCTTTAAGACTCCGATCCCCATTTTATTTAAATATTCTTACTAGAAAGTAAATGATTTAGAGGGGGTATGACCATCAGTACCTCTAAGATCAATATCACAAAATAAGGAATGAATGAAGTTGTAGGGGAACTCCCTGAGGGATGATTTGGGTCGCTGGCCATGTGAGTTAGTGGGTCTGGGTCAGGTGACTAGACCAGTGCAGGTCTCTAGTAGTGAATATGAAGGGAAAGAAAATATTTTTCTTTAAACCATATGTATGAATGGATGTGGGGCATTTTCATACAATTTTTAAAAAATAAACTTTAGAGCAGTGATCCCCAACCAGTGGCTAGTGAGCAACATGTTGCTCACCAACCCCTTGGATGTTGCTCCCTGTGGCCTCAATGCCAGTGCTTATTTTTGAATTACTGGCATGGAGGCACATTTTGGTTGAATAAAAATCAGTTGTACTGATTAACAGAGCCTCCTGTAGGTTGGCAGTCTACATAAGTGCTATGATTAACCATTTGGTTGCCTCTATTTTGCACCACGCATGAATATTTTTCATGCTCGCATTGCTCCCCAACTCTTTTTAAATGTGAATGTTGCTCAAGGGTAAAAAAGTTTTTGACCTTTATTGACCTCCATATAACAGTGAATTTAATGATGATAAATGTAAAGCTGGGATGTAAAAATTTCCAAGCCACTTATACCCTTAATGGGACTGCACTAGGCAAATCCATTATAGAAAAGGACATTGGAGTCCTTGTAGATAATAAAAATGGGTGTAGCAAGCAATGCCAGTCAGCATCTTCAAGGGCAAATAAGGTCTTGAGCTGTATTAAAAGGGGCATAGGTTTGCAAGAGGAGAGGGTTATTCTTCCACTGTATAGAGCGCTGGTAATGCTCCATCTAGGATATGCTGTATAGGTATGGAAAATCTCAGCTATAAGGAAAGACTGGCCAAGTTGGGGTGAGATAACTATGTATAAATATATAAGGGGATCATATAGTAATACATAGTAACATAGTAAGACACACATCCATCAAGTTTAACCCTTTAACTTTTTTAACCTGCTAGTTGATCCATAATATCTGTAATGCTTTATATACCAGTAGGTCTTTCCAGCTGACACAAGATCACCCATTCCGATTAGAAAAAAGGAGGTTCCGCCTAAATATTCAGAAGGGTTTTTTTGTACAGTGAGAGCTGTGAAGATGTGGAATTCTCTCCCTGAATCAGTTGTAAATGCTGATACATTAGATCCATCTTGGAGTCAGAAAGGAATTTTTTCACCCTCTAAAGAAAATTGGAGAGACTTCAAATGGGTGTTTTGCCTTCCTCTGGATCAACTAGCAGTTAGGTAGGCTATATATAGACTTAAAAGTTTGAACTTGATGGACGTGTGTCTTTTTTCAACCTAACTTACTATGTAACTATGTGAATATAACAGTATTAAACAGTGACAAAAATAAACCAGAAAAAAAAACTACAATGTAGGGTTAAATTAGCAAAGAGGTCAGAGAAATGCAATGTAAGGTTAACTTAGCAGACAGGTCATAAAATAAACGACAGTATTCACTGTATAACAAAATGCAGAAGAGTTTCTGTGTGGGCAATAAAATGACTAATAGTTTTACCTTGAAATGTGAAATGCTGACCCATATCTTAGCAACAATATTACACTAAAATAATACTGTACCTTTCAACAAATAATGTACGCATAGTAACAGATAAGCTGCAGGGGGAAAATAAAAAACACAGACTGGTCCCAGATGATGGAAGGATGAGTTGCTTTTAGCATATGTTGTGTTTGGTAGCTCTGTTACTATGTTACTAAGCTGAACAGTTAGTTAAATGTGGATATCTGTGTTTTAACATCCAATGTCTGGTTTACATTGGCATATGCTGGATTGACAAAAAAAATCGACTGGCTGCTTCAGTAAGAGTACGAGGGGATGTGCTTCTGGTCTTGTGTGCTACAAAAAATCAAACAGAAGAATAAGATTTGCAGAACTTAAAGGATAAGTAAAGCTTAATTAAAAAAGGCCAGTTTGAGGCAACCACAGCCCTTTAGCAGGGAAGATCTGTATCTCCAAAGATGCCCTGGTAGCTCTTCATCTTCTTTTTTGCTGATTCACTGCACAAGCTCTGTGCTGCTATCAGTTACTAAACTTATTGACAAATTCACAATATACTTTGTATACAGACTAAAAGTTTCCCAATATAAGGCTGATTAGTATTTAATACAGATAATTACTACATGGTAAAACAGAAACCAGTGCAACTAGCATCAAAAATTAAATAATCAAACCTGTAGCATCAGCTTATATTACAGGCCAACCTCATTTTCTGCTTGATAATTTGCGACAGCCCCTAATCTTATCTTCTCAACAGCTGCTCAGAGCCCACTGAGCATGTGAGTGTCACAGACACTATCCAAGATGGTGACCCCCTGTGACAAATTTGAAGTACGAAGCAAATTCAGGGCAGATGATAAAAATGCAAGTGAGCTTCAGGATGTGGCCACACACATAGAAATTTCAGGCTGTACCGAGCCACTTAATTGGCTGAAGGTTGCAGTGGAGGGAAGAGTGTCATCTGTCACTTCCAAGTTGATTGATGACCTCCAACACAAGACAGAAGAATGCAATGATAAACTGGATTTTCTGTCTGGACAAGCCAGTTGCAGTTCTTTACACTCTATCTTTTGTGTTTTTCAGCATGAGCATGACAGGTGCAGCGTCGAGTCTGTACCCCTCCCCTTCTGATCAAAACCCCATAACCACTGCCCAATGAAACACACACACCACTGGTTTGGAAAGAGATGGCCGCAGTTGTTTATTTAACAAAGTAATACCATAATTAACATGTATAACATATTCAACTTAACAAGCAGTTTGTATAACAAACCATTTTGCCTCAACTGGTAAGATTGGTTCCTCCTCCATTTCTGGGGCCCTAAACCGGGCTGCCTAACTTTCCCATGAGGACCCAGGCCTACCAGGCTATATCCAATCGCTGTGAGATACCCCATTTTAACTCCCCTTGGGGGTCCTTGTAAAGGTACCCTCCGCCAACTGCGACAGCAGACACCCGTAACAACAGGGAGGGGGGGCGGGATGCTGCGTCCTGCTGCTCTCGCGACCCGGCGCCGACTGGTGAGTATCTTGTGCGCTCTGCCTCCTCGGGAACCTAACAGCCAATCGGAGCACCCCATACAAAAAAGGGGGGAGGGGAGCGGGGAGTGGCCCTCTCCTATCACTGTCAGGCCCTGCTTCCCCTATACGCCTCATTGGGTCCCATGACAGGTGCAGCGTCGAGTCTGTACCCCTCCCCTTCTGATCAAAACCCCATAACCACTGCCCAATGAAACACACACACCACTGGTTTGGAAAGAGATGGCCGCAGTTGTTTATTTAACAAAGTAATACCATAATTAACATGTATAACATATTCAACTTAACAAGCAGTTTGTATAACAAACCATTTTGCCTCAACTGGTAAGATTGGTTCCTCCTCCATTTCTGGGGCCCTAAACCGGGCTGCCTAACTTTCCCATGAGGACCCAGGCCTACCAGGCTATATCCAATCGCTGTGAGATACCCCATTTTAACTCCCCTTGGGGGTCCTTGTAAAGGTACCCTCCGCCACTGGCGTGGCCGCTTGACACCTTAAGCGCGGCACGACCCGCCACTCAAGAGGGCGAGGGCCCGTTCAATACCCTCCATGAGGGCCAAGGTGAAAAAGGAATTCCCCAACTCAGACAGGTGAACACCGTCCTGACCGTAGCAATCCGGCATTTTATCATCCAGATCGGAATGACGAATGACAATTCCACCAAATTTTCGCACAAATGAGGCCATCAGCTTGTTCACCTTGACCCTACTCCTGTCCATTTGTTCCCCATTCCTGGCATATCTCCAAACTAAACGCGGTACCATCTCAGACCAAACCAGAATCAAATCAGGGAACAAGTGTCGAATTTTGTCCAAATCCTGTTTCATAATCAAAACCAACTCCCGTTGAGACCGAAGCCCCATGTCATTACCACCAGCGTGAATCAGTAACACATCCGGACGCCGACCGGACCGTACATTACGCAACAATGTGGGCCAGACTCCTGGCCACCTCAAACCTGGAACACCAAACCAGTGTACGTTCACCTGGCCTTCGGGAAAGCCCAGCTGCGGACCAGATTTCTTAACTGCGGCTCGCCTTCTGGCCCAGGAGATGTAGGAATGGCCCAGTAACCACACCGAAATTGCACCACCTGTTAAAACAAAACACAATAAGCATACATGCACATAACCCAAACAGACACACGAAAACATGAGCGCAGTGCAAAGAACATTTATTAACCTCGTTACACGACAAGGCATGCATAGGAGCGTAGTGAGATGATTAGTGAATAACTGCAACATAACATTTTTTTTTTTTTTTTTTTTTTTTTTTTTTTTGGAATTGTGGATGTAGTGTCAGCATTGTCCGGTTACAGAATAGAATATGAAACTTAAGTCTTAAAGCTAACTACTAAACCTGGCCGGATATAACCCCGAAACCGTTTAGACTCCCATCTCCCGATCCTTTTCACAATGGTATCACCCAAACCTAACCGCGCCGCTTCGGTCGCCGCTCCTATACGGAAGGAATGCGTACCAAAGTCGGTCGGCTGCACCCCAATGTGTTGTAAACCTTTACGTAGAATGCTCAAAAATTGAAATCGTGTGAGCGGGGATCCATCCTCGTGAATGAGCAAAGATGAGCCAATGCTGGGCCGCACCTTAAGGTACCGTGCCACGCCCCCCACAGGACAAGCTAAACCACCATCCATTCTATGCAGGACCACGTCCACTCCTTTCCCCCACACATCCGTTTTTGATTTCCGAAGCCGAACCTGGACCGAAGTATCGCTGACGCTAAGGTCCGTTATCCCTAGTCCTCCTGGCAAGTTCTTGCTGCGGCTGACCAATTCACCTACTCGAAATGCCCCAAAAAAGGCAAGTACAAATGCTGCTTGGAATAGCAATGTCTCAAAAACCGAAGTGCAGCAACGTGATAACGCCCCTTGAAGCCGGACTAGCAAATCAAAGGAAATTGGTCGCCTAGAGTCCCTGGAAGCCTGATTCTTTTTAAGGCCCCGAAGAGCCTGCCTAATCAGAAAGTCTTTGGTGGGATCCCCTGATCCTGTCAATTTAAAAAGGAATGCCAAAGCCGCCATACGTTTCTCAATTACTGACACAGATTTGCCCGTCTCGGCCAACCAAGTCACGTACCAAATCAGAGCAGCCTTCCTATCCTCAATGTCTTTGAAGCCACCCGACCATTCTTCCAACTGTTGCCATTCAGCCCACACTTTACTATACGCTGCCCAAGTAGTTGGTGCCACCGACTTCTCAACCAACTCCATCAATTTACGTTCCCGAGGTCCCAAAGATGATCTGGGAAATGTGAGCCCACCTTTTCCGCGTCCGGCGCCGCCTGCCAAAACCGCTCCCACTGAAAGCGAGAAAGTGCGTCAGCAATGACGTTTCTTTCCCCTGCTACATGATGAGCTCTGCAACGAATATTCAGCTGCAAACAACGCAACACCAGAACCCGAAGCAGCTTAAGGACCGGTGGTGAGGATGCTGACCAACTGTTGATCCCGTGAACGACACTCATGTTATCCGAAAAGAAAACAATACTCCGGTCCCGCAACTCAGCTTCCCAAACAAACAAAGCTACTACTATCGGGAATAACTCGAGGAACGCCAAGTTCCGGATCAAGTCCGAATCGCACCACGCCGTGGGCCATCTTCTCGCGCACCACTGCCCGGCTAGATACGCTCCAAAACCGACGCTAGCGGCCGCGTCGGTAAAAAGTTGCAGCTCCTGCGCCGTGGTTTCAGGCGCCTGGAACAATACTGTACCATTGAAGTCTCTCAAAAAAGTGTCCCAAACCTCCAAATCCGCCCGTATATCTTTATTAAGCCGCACGTGATGGTGTGGTGCAGTAGCGCCTGACGTAGCTTGCGCCAACCTTCTACTGAAAACCCTGCCCACTGGGATAACCCGACAGGCAAAATTTAACTTCCCGAGCAACGACTGTATTTGGCGCAAAGTGGGCTTAACAATCAGTCTAATCTTACTGACCTCGACTCTGAGGTCCTGAACCTTGCTGAATGGGAGGCGGCATTCCCCAGCCACCGAATCCACCTCCAGGCCCAGGAACTGCATGGTGGTTGCCGGACCCTCAGTTTTCTCAGGGGCCAAAGGTACCCCAAAAAGTTCCGCAACCTCCTGCAACGTCTTTAGGATGTGGAAGCAGTTATCAGACATGGCTGGGCCCACACACAAAAAATCATCTAAATAATGGACGACTGTGTTTAGCCCTGATTGCTTCCGGACAACCCATTCTAAAAACGTGCTAAACGCCTCAAAATAGGCGCAGGAAATAGAGCACCCCATTGGCAAACACAAATCAACAAAAAAGGCTCCTTCGAACCAACAACCTAATAAGTGGTGGCAATCAGGGTGTATGGGTAATAGGCGGAAGGCCGCCTCGATGTCAGCTCTGGCCATAAGGGCCCCACGTCCTGCCCCCCGAACTAACGCAATGGCGTGATCAAAGGAAGTGTACGACACTGAACACAAGTCCCTGTCGATATCATCATTCACCGACCCGCCTTTGGGATATGATAAGTGGTGGATCAACCTGAATTTGCCGGGGTCTTTTTTGGGAACTACTCCAAGCGGAGAAACTCTCAAATTAGTAAAGGGGGGGTCGGGAAACGGGCCAGCCACTCGGCCCAACTGAACTTCTTTATACAACTTAGTCCGTACAACTGAGGGGAATTCTTGTGCTGACTTCAAATTCCTTAAAACAAGCTCACCCCTTTTCTCTCGGAATGGGATCCTAAACCCGTCCCGAAATCCCCGTTCCAATAAGGTGGCCTCCTTGCGTTTACCGTAGCGGGCGAGCCACGGCCGCATCGCGTCTAGCCTCACCGGTGTTTTCCCCCTTGGAAGCATCACTTGTTTTGGGGTTTCCCTTTCCCTTCTTAAAGCAGCGGACATAAGAGTGTGCCCCACCGCAACCCGAACACTCGTGTTTGTACTTACATGAGTTGCCGAACTTACAGTGGCTGTCGTTAAACAGCCAGCAGTAGCCTGGCTTAATAGGGGCCGAGGAGGCGGAATGTTGCGTCCCCCCGGCCCCCCGTTGAAAGGGGGAAGCTTTCTGAGCCATCATGAGTTTGAGCCAGAGGGTAATGTCCATCTGGTCCCACCGCATGGAAGGGTTAGCTGCCAGACGCTGCCGGAACTGTTCGTCGTAACGCCACCACGCGAGCCCTCCATACACCTTAAAAGCATCCCAAATACCGTCAACATAGCAAAAAAGTGAGGAACATTTTTCAGGGTGTTTTTCCCCTATAATACTGGCCAAAATGCAAAAAGACCGTAACCAGTTACCAAAGGTTTTTGGCAATTTGGAGTATTTTTTTTTCTTTTCTTCCTCCTCTTTTTTGCTATCTTTTTTATCATCCTCCTTTAAATCTATTGTCTCATCCAGGGGGAGGAGGGAAAACAATTCCACAAACTCGCCCTTCCAAATCTTATCTTTCACGTCCTGCTTCACATGAACTCCCAACGGGCCAGCGAATGACACATAGGCATTCTGCCTGGCTGCTTCCGTTACTCCACTTAAAGCCGCCCTCTCGGATTCCCGCTTTTCGATTTCACTTTTCTCACTCGGGGCCTGATCCTTACCCAGACTTACCACTGCTGTGTCACCTACCTCCGCCACTATCTGTGGCACCACCGATTCGGTAACCGCTGATGTTGCACCTGATCCCCCAACCCAAACCCGAGATGGCCCCCCCGCTGCGCCGGGCCTCTGGCCCTCCCAGCCTGCTAAGAACTGCTTCAAACCATTGAGAAGTGAAATATAATTCTGCCCTTGCATTAAACCCTGTAGCTCACCTCCTGGTCCTGCGGCAGTAGAAACCTCGGGGACCGTCACCAGACTTGCCAGTGGTGTGGATACTCCTTGTGCGGTTCCTGGCCCGTGGGAAGCCGTTTTTCTGCCCACTGTATGTTGTCTGCTGGGTGACTTGCGAGCGTCGTCTCTCCTAACGGTGCCTGATGGCCGACTCCTGTCAACCTTTCGGATCCTGCTCGTAGAACGGCTCCTAGATATCATCGATCTCCTAGACGAGGATCGACTTCTGCTGACCCGTCTGCGGCTGATAGATGA
Organism: Xenopus laevis; assembly: GCF_017654675.1. Classification (NCBI taxonomy): domain Eukaryota; kingdom Metazoa; phylum Chordata; class Amphibia; order Anura; family Pipidae; genus Xenopus; species Xenopus laevis. Next base: position 19,103,590 of record NC_054388.1, on the reverse strand, counting down.
ACGGCACCTATGAGATCTCGTACCCCGATCCGTGGAAATGCTTCTAGTGGGCTGTCTGCCCCTTGCCATGCCAGACATGTCCCGGTCCCCGTCGGATTCACTGGAACCATACCTGTAAGACATGCAAGAGCGAGAGTGTTCCCCCCCCTGTCCCTCTCCCTGGGGGGGGGTTCTGCTCACGATAGCCCTGCCCTCATCCAATCTGGCCCCATGGTGGGCCGTGTAACTTCGTTGAGATCTGTCGTGGGTGCAAGACCTACTCCTAGACCTTGAGGATTGACACCTACTTCTACCTGACCTCCTGCTAGGGGATCTGCTACGCCGACTGGTATTCCCATAATCCCGTGGCCTAGCAACTTCTGCCCTCCTGCTGTGATCCCCACCAGTATCCCGAGCGGAGGTGGCCGCCCGTCTCGGGGGATGGCCGGTTTGGGTGTAAGAGGTGGCCGAAGTACCTGGCCTGACATCTTGGGCCGTATCTTGCCTAAGGGTCTCCTGGCCCGACACCTGCGCCGTGGCCGTGACTAAATTGGCATGGACCCCCCCGATTTGATCCTGGGTACCCTTCTTGGAGACCCGTGAAGCAGTCTGCTTACCCTTTGCGGAGGCATTGGGGGCCTTGTTAGTATTGCGCCTGGAAGGAGGGACGGATCCATCCATTCCCTTGCCCACCCGTGGACTGTAATTAGAGGATGGCCCTTTGCGGCCCTTAGTGCTGGCCAAATGCTGGGTAGGAAGCGGTGAGGGGGCTGTGGCCCCCCTACCCCCCCGTGAAGTAGAAATGTTGGGCCCCTGTGTCCTGATGGCCCCTGGTGAATGAGGCCCACGTGTAGTGGCCCTAACTGCCATGGTGGTGGGAGTGGGGGGAGGCGCAGAACCCTTGTCTGCTTGCGCCCCCCGTGGACTGATGCTCCGGGGCCGACCCTGGGACCCGCTGGGCCCAGGCGAACGAGGCCCGTGCTTATTGGTGCCCCCAGTAGCGGAGCGGGTAATGGCGCGGGACGTTGGGGGAGGGGAGGGGCTCGTGGGCTCCCTGCCTCCCCTTATGCTGCTGCTCCGTGGGCCCCCGGGGGGTGTAACGGCCCCAGGCAAAATCATGGTGCCGTCTGATCCCCCCCCCCGAGGCAATGTAGGGCCCGGGGGAAGGTGCGTGGGCGGGAGGGTCCCCTTCCGCCCGTGGTGTGCTGCTGGTAGGCCCCAAGGGAGAGGTGGTGCTGGCCCCGTGGTCAGGACTTACCGGCAATACTTCCCTGCACTGGTCTGCCTGCTCCTCTTCTTCCTGCTGAATCGACAGCCGTCTTCGTCCTCTGCCGACCGGACCCGACGTGGCGCTCCTTTCCTGCGACTGTTCTCTGCGACGACCAGCAGCCGATGAAGAATCCCGCTGGAATCCTGGACTCAACCTCTGCGGCGGACGAGTTCTTCTCGATGGACGACTCCTCACCGTCTGTTCCTTGACGCCGTGAAGAAGATCCCGGAGCTGGTCCTGGAGCCACGAAGATCCGTGACGTTTCGCCGCCTCCCTGAAGTCTCTTACCACGCGGTCCACGCTCGCCTCCATGCTGCGTCCTGCTGCTCTCGCGACCCGGCGCCGACTGGTGAGTATCTTGTGCGCTCTGCCTCCTCGGGAACCTAACAGCCAATCGGAGCACCCCATACAAAAAAGGGGGGAGGGGAGCGGGGAGTGGCCCTCTCCTATCACTGTCAGGCCCTGCTTCCCCTATACGCCTCATTGGGTCCCAATCTTTAATGAAACCCTGTGTTCACTAAAAGCTTGGCTGCCAAAACAGGCTTTTGTAATGTAGAAAAGCTTTGGCAGCTTTTAGGTGCCAAGCTTTTTTCGGCACATAACTCCCCATGATTAATAAACTCCTAAATGGGCCCCTAACAGTAGAATCTACCAACCTACTACACCAGACTAACATACAATATTATTCTGTGTATGCAGTTGAATAAAGGCCCCAGCCAAGCAAATAAAAACCAGACTTACTTAGGCATCTTAAGATTAATACGGCCATATCCCCCTCTAAACTTGTCTAGTCTTTCAGGGTCAGATCTGGGGGAGAGGAACCAATGGTTGAAATAAAACTTTAATTGGAGCATTTACAACAAATGCCATTGGCCAAACTTCAGAAAAACGAACATATACACAGACAGAGATTAAGGTAATGGAATACGCTACATGATATTAGATTATCTCACTATTATAAATTTTTACTTTACATTCACCCCGGTTGTGTACATTGTATGCTGCCACATAATGACTGGTGTGCATTGTGTTATAGCATTCCTGTCATACAATGAATGTTGCCACATCATAAATCATGCCTGATGTATATTGTATGTTAGTCAAAGAGCTTGTTTACAGAAGCTACAGGTTTCTGAAATATTTGTTTCTGGTTCTGGCTCATTCACTCATGGATGCGCCAAAGCAATAATATAAAATTAAAGTAACCCACTGCTTGTCCCTAAATAACATTCATCTCTGTTGAAAACTCACTTCTTTCAAGGGTACCTGGGTTTATAATACATACTGTTTATAAGAGACAGCCATTACTCACTACAAATGTTCCAGCCGTAATATAAAGAATTATATAAAGTACATGAAGGGCACAAGCCTCTTGTGAAAGTTGACAGATTATTTCCATCAGCCTCTGTCAGCCTCTAGCTTCTCTGTATCTTACAGATCTGATAAATATTCAACATCAGCTCATAGCTTTCCAAACAATACACTATAATCTGTGCATTTGCCAACAGGGAAATAAGAAAATGCCTTTCGCAAAATGTTTTATTGTGGAGATATGCACTTGATTTGGATCATATGCCTTGCAATGGAGTGTGAGGTGGAGGACTTGGTTTGAATTAATGATGCTGCTTATCTGGGTCTGTCGAGTTCAGCTGCTCTAAAACTACTTCCCACTATGAAGTGGAAAGTGCACAATTTCTGCAACCCGGAGATGCCTTTGTCCTTAAAAATCCGAGGCACATCCTGATTCAATTGGTGCCATGTGCTTTTCAGGGAAATACTAGGAAAATACCAACTTAGTTTGTATGCTTTGCAATGTTAAATTGCTGTGTCATAAGGCAGTTTCCCCTCTGTGTATAAAGATTTGGTTTAACCACTGGGTTATTAGTAGTAGTGGGAACATAGACAATACATAAAGTGTTGGACTGGGGCAGCAGAGGGGCACCATAGCTGCGACATGAAAGACCCTTTCAAAATTGCAGGGCCTCCTCCTGACATTCACACCCCCCAATGAGCAAGAGAGTGTGCTGCAATGTGTACGTTCTGCCTCCTTATTCTGACTTTTTCACAGGGCTATGCAGGAAAAGGTGCAGGTCTGGGCTGGCAGGGGCTCATCTGGACCAGGGGAGCACCAGGTTTTCTCCTACTGGCCCAGTCTGGCCCTGTATACATACTTAGTAGGTCATAGGCAGTAGAGATTTGACAGAACAGAATATAGAATGCAAACACTTGACTCCACATTATTGCATGTAAAGAAATATCTCTGCCACTTCATATTAACAGTCCAACACTACTTTGCAATGACAATGCTGCATTATTGTTCGAGTGCAATAGCAAGGCTATAGCGCAGGTTAAAAGGAAACCAATGATGAGATAATTGTCATTGTGCTGTGACCTGTAAGGCCCAGAATGAGTCCTACTGTAAGTGCTGAAACTGAAAAAGTTATTGCAGTAATTTTTGGAAACTGTCCAAACTGCCACATTGTTAGTGTCTACTTGAAATAGTAGTATCAGACATTCTAGTCAGTCACCATGTCAGGCTTTTCTATTTTTCTATGGATGTTGCATATGAAGGCAAAATCAAATCATATTATAGTTATTCGTACACAAAACATCCTACTAACAGGGACCTTTTTCCCAGTGGTATTCATGGGATACACTTTGAGCCCCTTACACCAAGGTAAATGTTCTGCTTAAGGTACTTAGGTTAGTGCACATCTACACATATAACTTCTCTTTATACCCACTTATAGGAGATGGAAAGGTTAGAACTAAATAAGCTTTATCAGAAAGGTCTATATAAATACACCAGTAAAATCTCAAATTAATGTTCTGAGTTCTCTGTCAAAAGAAACACAGCATTTCTTTCCTTCTATTGTGTACACATGGGCTTCTGTATCATACTACCACCTTTCAGCTTAAACCTCTAGGGCTCGGCATGAGCATGCTCAGTTTGGTCCTCTCCCTCCTCCCCTCCCTGATGTAATCTGAGTTCAGAACAAAGGGGTATATTTATCAAAGAGTGAATTAATAGTGAAGTTCCGCCACTAGAGTGAAATTTCGCCACTTTCCATTCATTTCTATGGGATTTTTAAAGGCGTATTTATCAAAGGGTGAACTTTCACTTTCACCCATTGATAAATATGCCTTTCAAAATCCCATAGAAATGAATTGTGAGCTGCGGAATTTCACTCTAGTGGCGGAACTTCACTCTTTGATAAATTTACCCCTATGAGAGAGCAGGCAGGAAGTGATGTCACACCAAACTAATATGGCAGCTGCTATCTTATACAAACAGAGAGAATTTCTAGAGCTGTTTACACTGGTATAGTATAGCATGCTACAGAATAAATATAGGGTTCTTGTTGCATTATTGTGGCTAATCTATTGGTAATAATCTGCCTCAGTAGATTTTCTTCTTCTTTAAGGACACACCTTAGGTGGAGGACTGACAAGTCAGGGCTTTTAGGTGGAGGACTGACAAGTTTTCAAAATAAGGCCCTTTACCCATAGTTTGGGGGGCACATTTTTCATAATATTTGTGTTGCTACTTCCATTCCTGCTGCTTAGTTTAGAACAATAAACAAATAAACCAGCACATAGAATGCAGGCAAATGGGTAAAACTCAATGTTGGTTTGTTAACTTATATACACTTAAAATGGCATTTAGGAATACAGGTCATAATGCAAAGTGCAATTTTTGGATGCATATCACTGTTTTTTCCCACAATGCAGCATTTTCGTCCCCCAATTGCATGGTAGTCATGCACAGATTGGCACCCAACAGATTTGCACCAGATACTCTTTGGATCTGTTAATTTGCTTCCTTTGCTACACGATGTACTGCAAATTTTGCACCTTAGTCACTCTGTTAATTAATATATATAATCTAAACATGTGATGTAAACATTGTATTTTGTATAGAATTCTCCACAGCTGTGATCATAAAAATAGCTGGAATGGCAGACATGAAGCATGACAGAACTGCTGTGTTTTGACACATGGAAGAAGCTGAACTGACATGGAAACTACTTTTATACATATATCACAATATACATTAAAACATAACAATATTGTCTCTTAAAAAAAAAAAAAAAATATATATATATATATATATATATATATAGCTAATTCACACCCACATTCATAAATAGCAGATATAAATGAGGCTGAAATACCTGCTATTGTTAATCATTATCTTTTATTTTTCCTAGTTAGTTAGCAAGTTCTCTTGAAGTTCAATATCTGCAAGGTGGACATCCCAGACATGACTGCTGTTATACATATATAACTTATTTGGTTTTTTTTACCAGTTACATTTCTGACCATATGAGTACTAAGGGGCATATTTATCAAGGGTCGAATTTAGAGTTTATGCGAGTTTATAAAAACTCCCATAAACTCCCATAAACTTGAAATTTTAAAAAAAAAACAACTTAAATGATCTAAATTTAATTAAAAATTTGAATTCTTAAATTAACAGTACATGATAAATTTTGAAATTTGAATTTTGATTTTTTTTTTAAACTCAAATCAAATTTAGACTATTCCCTAGTCGAATTAAACTAAAATATACTCGGATTTTCAATTTGACCCTTAATAAATATGCCCCTTACTGTCCATTATGGCCACCTGTTGCATCATTTAAGACAAGAAAACTTTCTAGTGTAGGTAAAAGCAAATAGAGATCTCAAAATAAACTTAACACACTTTTAGCTTTAGATATTTTTTTAGGGAGGATGCTGTTTTATAATGCCCTATTATCAATAAAGCATAATTCAGCACAAATGTTTTCGAATGTATATATTCTCTGCAGAAATCCATCAATGGCTTCAAGTGTGAACAGCATTTATCAGCATAAAGGGTGTCTTAAAAGATGCCCACGCTTATTCACCATAGCCCGAGAGACGTCCAGCCAAAGGAGGTCTGGGCCAGTATCATCTTTGCATTATCATGCCACCCACTCCTCGTGCCTGTACAAAGGAGTTAGGCTATCACAGTGCAAAGAGCTTAAATGCAGCCTGATAAAGATTAATGTCTGGCTGGTCACCATGACTAGACTGAGAGACTAATTCATATGTTATCTCTTGTCAAGGAAGGAAAAGAAAAGCCCAGTCCTCCTTGTGATGTTCTCTGATTATACTGTGTGCCTCCATCAGTCTTAGTACTGACAGACATTACAGATGAGAGAGAATTAAGGATAAACAGGCTGAGTTTAGCCCTTGATGTTCTAAAAATGAATAAAACAGAAAAATAGAAGATATTGCCATTTAGTTTTTCTGTCTGTAACAAAAGGAAGCATCGCCATTCAAAGTTGTAATTAAAGGACAAGGAAAGTTAAACTAAAAAAGTAGGCTAGATATGTTGTACATTATGTTTTTGGCTTCTGTACCAGCCCCAGGTGGGGGAGATCTGTCTCCAAAGATGCCCCAGTAGCTCTCCATATTCTTTTCTGTTGATTCACTGCACATACTCTGTGCTGCTGTCACTTACTGAGCTTAGGGACCCACTCACAATATACAGTACACATAGAATAGAAATGTCACAATATAAGGCTGATTAGTAATTAATACAGATAACTACTACATGGCAGCACATAAACCAGTGCAATTAGCATCAGAATTTAATAATCATCCCTGGAGCATCTAAATCTAATTATGATACCCGACTGGTATCGGGACAGGGGGTTTTCCAGATAACGGATCTTTCCGTAATTTGGGTCTTCATGCCTTAAGTGAACTAGAAATTTATTTAAACATTAAATAAACCCAATAGGCTGGTTTTGCTTCCAACAATGATTAATTATATCTTAGTTTGGGATCAAGTAGAAGCTACTGTTTTATTATTACAGAGAAAAATGAATTTTTTTAAAAAATTGGATTATTTGGATAAAATGGAGTGTATGGGAGACAACCATTCCATAATTCGGAGCTTTCTGGATATTGGGTTTCCGGATAAGGGATCGTATACCTGTACATTTAATTGCTGTGAATTTGGAGCATGCCTATTACCCATAGTGCAAGCTGGTTAATCTTGATTTGCATCAATTTATGTCTTAATAAAGCAAAACTGGCATGTGCTCTACTATGTAAGTCGTTTTGCATCCATGCTGTTTACTACTATAAATATAGTAAATGCCACCTTGTGAGAAAAACAAAATATCTTTCACAAGAGGTAGAAGAGAGTTTCCTCTAATTAAAAATAGGACTTCCTTTGCCATTTAATTTAGACAATTGCTAGGGGCATCCATCTACTTTCAGACTTTAACCCAGTGACCTTAGATTTTTCTAGAGTAAACATAAGACTGAGCTGAAATAAATGTAGTAGCAAAAAAAGGGATATGATTTAGCTGGGTTTTTATTTATGGTGTCCCTGTTGGATTTGTTTACAGGATATTTAATATAAACTGCATGGTCAGATTAAAAGCAAATGTTTTTAGTCCTCTGGGAAAATTCGCAGCAAGGAATGGAGGGTTCTGGGACAAAAGTTAGCAAGGGTCATTTCCAGAGGGCAAATGTTAACAAGGGAATGCTCTACATCAAGGTTAAACCATCTGCAAAATGGCATGACAGTCATCTTAGGTCATATTAAGGTTCCAGCTTATCCAGATGGGGGCGGGGGAATGAAAAAGAAAGTCAATCAGATAGACTATCCGGTATTTTGGTTTAACTGTTATGCCGTATTGGTCAGGGTTTGGAGCATATTTATCAATGCAAAAAAGACTGACTGGAGTGTGTGTGCCCTTGAATGTGTGCAACATGCTAGCTACATTTTATTTTAATTTTGTCAGCATGAGAAATTCTGTGGTGTGAAATTCAACAGTGATACTTTAAATGAGATAACAATGATTATATATCTGTGGCTGATCCAAAACATTGGTTTCCAAACCAATGGGGGAATGGGGGCTGGGCAGATGAAGGAGGCTCAGCCTGAACACCACCTAAGGTTATATTTGGGGAAGAAAAACTATTTTCTCTCCTAGACACATCAGGAATTACAGCTTGAAGGTGAATTATTGTGAGATTTGGGGTGGAAACCAACTTGCTATGTAAAATATTCTAAAAACTACAACATAATCATTGAAAAACAATTGTTTTCTTAAAGGAACAGTTCAGTGTAAATATAAAAACTGGGTAAAAAGGCTGTACAAAATAATTAATTTTTCTAATATAGTTAGTTGCACTCTATAAAAGCTACTTTACCGGACTTGACTGGATGTCTAACATAACAGAAAAGATAACAACTTACTGATTTTCAACTCTCTAACTCTGAGTTAGTCAACAACTTTAAGGGGGAAATAACCGTTCAGTGAGTTTGCAATTGATACTTAGCATGTAGCTCAGATTCAATAGCAGTTATGACCTATGTGCCACCCCCCCCTCTCAAGTCACTGATTGGTTACTGACTTGGTACCAATTAGTGGAAACCAAGAAGTAGTGTTCTATTATGTTAGCCACTTGGTCACTCCAACCTGTATAGATTACATTTCTGGCAAACTAATTATATTGAAAACATATTATTATTTTGCACATCTATTTACCTAGTTCAGAAGGACCTGCACTCCAATGTCAGTGAATAATAATCACACTTCAAATATATATAAATATGCAATTATGTATAGACTTTTAGGGACAAAACAAACACCTAAGCAGGGACTGACTTGGACTAGTCCTACTAGTCCTCAGTTTGAGGTTGACATTTTTGTTAACATCTTGAATATATCATCATCATTTATTTATATATCGCCAACAAGATATGCAGTGCTTTACCTTAGTTATAACAAACAGGGAATAAATGGTGGATAACAAACAAGGATTTACAGAGTACAATAGGATTAGAGGGCCCTACAACTACAATATACAGTACTGTTTCAAAGCAGTATTAATCCTACATAATTGCAGAACTCTTTAATACATAGGGTGATTCTCTACAGTTATTCACCTGAAAAAAAAGTCAATATTTTAAAATACAAAATAAATCAAAATTATTTTGCATTTGATATTGTAAAAAAAAAGACTTAGGGCAGATTTATCAAGGGTTGAAGTGAATTCAAGGGAATTTTCGAAGTAAAAAAATTTGAAGTAATTTTTTGGATACTTCGACCATCGAATAGGATGCTATGGCTTCAAGTTCGACTCGAAGTAAAATAGTTTGAATATTCGACCATTCAATAATCGAAGTACTGCCTCTTTAAAAAAAATCGACTTCAATACTTCGCCAAATTAAACCTGCAGTAGTGCTATGTTAGCCTATGGGGACCTTCTACAGTTTTTTGAAGTCGAAGTAAAATCGTACGATTGTACGATAAAATAGTTTGATTCAAAGGATTTAATCGAATGATTATACTTCGACTGCAGAATGCCCAAATTCTATGAAAAAAGTTCGAATTTGATATTCGAATTCAAAGTATTTCAATTTGATGGTCGAATTTCAAGTATTTTTTTTCTTCGAAATTCGACCCTTGATAAATCTGCCCCTAAGGCATCAGTTTACTAAGGTGCATTAAGCAATTTTTATTGCCACCCAGAAAGTGGCATTGTGAAAAATACAGAAATTGTACAATAAAAGAGTATAGTCAGTTTTTAAACATAAGCCACAGAAATTAATGATTGCACTGGGGAAGAATGATATTTAGAAATGTATTTTTAGCGAATATATCAAGAAAAATTAATATAATGGCAAAATAATTTATTCCCGATAGTACTTAATTGGCCATAAGTATATTTTTATCACATTTTAAACTGGTAATAAATACTATTTTATATAAACTCATTCATATATATATTTATTAGCGTGGACATTGGCAGTAGTGCAGATTATGCCGTTAACCTAAATGAGTGCCAAAAAACTCACAATTCACCAAAAGTAACGCTGAAACAAACTGCTACACTTGCGTAAACATTTAATTAATTTTGTCGCTAGAATATTCTCAGCGGTAATGGGCGATGGGTTATAGACAATTTTTATGAAATTTAGTAAAAGGACCAGTTCCTTTTGTGAGTGAGGACAGACACAACTTCTATGTGAACAGTAACTTGGTTGCTTAATAGAACTCAGCGTAAACACTGTTTGCAACAGGAAGTTTCATATAGAGAGCACAAACAGGAAGAGGAAGAAGAAAATCACACAGGGTCTATCATGACATCACGTTGCTAAGCAACAATAGACGCTACCTTCATAAAGTAACATGCACTGGAACAATCTCTGTCTGTTGTTTTCCAACAAAAACACTTCCTCACCAAATGCTTTATTAATTTTACATATGTCAAGAACAAGTTATGCTATTGCTGACTATTTTAGTTCAACTGATGCCAAAGCTACGGTCTCAAGTATACTGAAAGGGAGATGGTCTGCCCTTATTGAACAAACTCACTTCCCACTTCAGTCATTTCACCGTACTTGTTACAGAAGATTGAAACCCTCCCTTTCTCTAATGGAGAAAAAGAAAATATCTTTTACTGCTCAGCTGTCATCACATCTGGGTTTTTTGTCAAAACAATCTAATTTGCCTTTGTAACTGTCGGACACTGGTATTTACTGCACCTGTCTTGGAAGGTGATTTATGGCTTGTCTGCCAAACATTACTCCACAGTTTCTAGTTTACAATACAAGATAAGTGAAGCATTTGAAGCCTCCACATAGGATAGACATTTGCTGTTGTATATTTTTTTTGCAGTTGACAACAAGCAGTATGCCCATCTCTTCACTCATGATGGCGCACTTTTCTTTATCGTAAATCTCCTGTAGTAGAGGGTTTACTGCTTTAGAAAAATAATTAGGCAATGTAAAATTTAGACGTATTGGACAGGTTGGAATGTGGTCACATTCTAACTAGAAAAAATGAATTACAGCGCCAGTCACCCACATTAACTTCATTTACACTGATTTATAAAAGGGAAATACAGGGTAAAGGTTATGTTAACTTATAGCAATCAGACATATGCTTTTAAACAGCAAAGGATGCATGCTTGTTGGTTACTGTCTGATGCTAGAACTAAAACAAACCAAGGGGCAGATTCAGTAAAGGGCATATTGTCGCCAGTGAACACTTCATGCTTCATGCTATTTCGCCTTGTGAAAATTAGTCACCACTACTCTAATTCACTAACATGTGAAGTTGCGTCCTGGGCGCCAAACGACGGCAACTTTTCGCTAGCATTTCTTCAGCGTGTGAGTTTCAAAGCAAAATTACCCTAGTGATCGCTTCTGCCTAGCGAAACTTTGTTAGTTCTCACTTCTCTTATACTTAGGTCAAGTTGAATAGGACTGCTACATTAAAGTTGTATGGACGTCTTTATAGAGAGATAGAGAGTTGCAAATGCTTGAAGTGGCCACTTACAAATGTCCAAGGAACCTGAATAATGACAAAGGAGATCCTCTAATGCCCTACACAAAGGCTCACCCTAAAACAAATGTTCAATGCCCCTCAAATGTCTGGGGAAAAATGTTAAAACAAAAAAGTTTAATAGTTAAGACTTTTGCAGGCAATTCTGCTTAAAAAAAAGTCGCCAGTGTTTTTACAACTTTAATGTATCTCCGCAGACAGGATATGATGTAAGGGACATAAGATTGAGCAAGATGTAGCTTTATTTTAGCAGTTCACCTGGTCTGAGGTTACGTCAACTCTGGTGAAAGAGGTAAAGTTCAGTAAAATTTGCACTTTAGTTACTGGAGTAACGACCATTCACCAGAGCAAAAGTTGCCTGGTGATAGAGTGCGAACGAACGCTAGCAACGGTCCCGTACGATATCGAATTGTCACCTACACCTGTTAGTAAATTGGCGATGTCCCTGCGGATGGGATTTCTGGTGAAATGTCACTTGCGTTATCCACTTCGCCCTTTAGTGCATCTGCCCCCAAATCTTTAGAATATTACCCCCTTGTATTGAAATAAATGTGGGAATGGGCTTAGTGTTATAAGTGGTGGCAGTGAGCACATGCTGAAAGATGGGTTTCTAAGTCCAACAGTTTTTCTACTTTGCTACCCAAGAACCTAGTAGTTAGTTATTTCGAACCAATCCCAGGTGGCCTTGGTTTTTAGTCCATTGCCATCTTTGGTGCCTGCCCACTATGTAGAATTGCACCGATTTTTAAATAATTTCTGTCCACACCCCTTTATATGAAACGTGCACATGATATGGCCCCAACCCCCACCCTCTCTTCCAAAACCCTACCAACTTTGTGACCTGTAAATGTGACCTTAATGCAAGTCTTGGTCCCTCCACTGCCGGAAAGTCCCTGACTAGGATCTATTCTGTCCTCCCAAATGGCAGCTTTATGTATTAATATACTATTTTTATTATTATAATCAGTAGAGTAAGTAGATGTTACTGGGCTCCACTGCAAATTCATTTTAGGGCCCCCAACATATACAGAGATTGTCCTGTTTTACCAATATATGTTGAAATCACACATTATTTGGGCCCCCTATACCTCCTGGGCCCCCCTGCAGCTGCAGGGTCTGCATCCTCTGTAGTTACTGCCCTAATTATAATAATATATAACAACATATTTATTATGAGATAATTTCTTTCTCTCTTTACACCTAATTGAAAATACTTGGTTTCCACTGTGGGTTGTTTCACATTGACAGAAATTGAAGCACTCTCAGCTGCCCTGTCTACATAATACGTTCCCAAACAACATAGATCAGTGCTGTCGAACTTCTGTGGTACTGAGGGCCGGAATTCTTCTAGCCTAATAGGGCTAATAATGTAAGCCAATGTTGAACACTCCCTGTTTTTAAACCACATCCACTTTAAACCACACCCATGTTACCACAAGACCATGTCCACATTAATGGTGGTAGCACACCAAAAAAAATAAAATAAACGGTTGGTACCCTTAAATCCAAATGCCTCCTCCTCCTCTGTGGATAACACAGCACCCCCCAGATCATGATTAAACACCTTACGGGCCCCTAACAGTAGGCAGACACACACAGATTATGGCACACCCAAGAACCATAGGGTAGGCAGAGTACGGCACACCCAAAGAGAATAGGGCAGACATATTATGGTACACACAGGGAACATTGAGCAGGCAGAGTATGGCACACACAGGGAGCATAGGGAAGGCAGCGTATGGCACACACAGGAAGCATAAGGCAGGCAGAGTATTACACACATGGAGCATAGGGCAGGCAGAAAATGGCACACATGGAGCATAGAGCAGGCAGAGAATGGCGCACACAGGGAGCATGGGGCAGGCAGAGTATGACACACACAGACGGAGTAGGACAGGCAAAGTATAGCACACATGGAGCATAGGGAAGACAGAGTATGGCACCCACACATGGAGGAAGGCAGAGAATGGCGCACACAGGGAGCATAGGGAAGAAAGATCAGGAGACAGGGAAATCTATCAGGACCGCTCTAAGATGTACTACATACAGTGACACAGTGCTGGTGCCACATTAGCATGAGCATTTGAACAGTACAGGGCTTTAGGGGTGTAAATTTGAGGTTTAAACAATGCAGGGGCCAGTTAATATCTGTAGTGATGCCATTTAAGGCTAACACATACTATGGGGCAAATTCACTAAGATTCGTAGTTGCGCCAGACGTAACTTCGCCGCACTTCGCCACACTTCGCCAGGCGTAGTTTCGCCAGGGCTCCGCAAATTCACAGGGGTAGCGTAAGGTTGCGAAGTTGAGCTAGCGTTGATTCGCTAAGCGAAGCGAAGTTACGCTAGCGATGGTTAATTTGCTTACGGCGCCAAATTCAAATTTCAATGGAGGAATACGTAGAATCACTACAAATGGCTGGGAAACCTTCAAAACATCAAATAAATTTTTTTTTTTGCCCTACACATGTGCCCACTGTATAGTTAAGTTGCCATGAGTTAGGAAATGTAGGGGGGAAGGAGGGGAGCCCCAAAATATTTTTCGATCTTTTTCAGCCTATCACCCATAATATAGAAAAAATGCCAGCTTTTTTTGGGACTTAGAAAAAATTTGAACTTTTTTTGAAGCAATCCCTATCTACTCTATTGCTCTTCACCTGGTCTGAGGTGGCGAAGGAAGTCTAGCGTAAAAGGTAGCGTTCAGTACACTGCGCGCGTTAGTGAATTTGTGTAGTTACGTCCGTTGCGAAAATACGCCAGGCGTAAGGGTGCGAAGTAACACTAGCGAATTTACGCCAGCGTTCGTTAGTGAATTTGCGAAGTAACGAAAATGCCCAATGCTAGCGAATTGACGCTAGCGTTAGGCGCTTCGGCGCTTAGTGAATTTGCCCCATAGTAAGCAGACACAGCAGGTAAACTTTCATGTGAGGGGTCACACAAGGGAGGGGGGTAGTGGGCCACCAGTTGGCAAGCTCTTGAGAACAGGACTCTGCATAATTTAACAGTTTTGACAGTAACTTTTAATGAACTGTAAAAGTGCATAAAAATTTTGTATTTCTAGCTATATAGCACAAAACAAATTCTGAATGAAAATGTCTAAATAAAATATGAAAGTATTATTGTGCTGTATTTAAGCAACATTAAAGCCATGGTGAAGAAATGGTTAAGCTACAAATAAATAACAATTTGGATAACAATAACTTCCTCCTACTCCTTCTCATCACTGAAAAGCTGCCTGTACCAATGTCTTGCCAAATGAATGACATCAATCGCATGAACACAGTCCGCAGATAAGACAAGAGACCAATGACATCACTGAAAATACGGCACAGCTGTTCCTGGTACATTGTGCAATTCCAAACCATTATTATTGGGTTGCACAATTTAAGAAACTGGAACCAACAACAGAGTACATTTTCTTCAGTCTACTCCTGCATATTTGTAATTGCCTTATTTTATATGGTATTCACTTACTTGTCACAACCAATATATTCTGCAGGATGTGAAGCTGTTTTTTGTAGGTAAAGAGAACTGTTAGGAATAGTAATGACTGAGTAAAATTTTTCGCCAAGTTTCGCCACAAAAATGCAACCCATAGACTCCAATGGGTGAATACAATTGTTGTGTGACAAAAAAAAATGGACGCCCATAGAAAAATACAGTTTTGCTAATTTTTGGCAGAGCAACACGGGTCAGATTCGCCCATCACTAGTTAGGAACACTGGTAACATATTGTTGGATAAACAATATGAGATATTTTACTAGTACAGTACAGAAAATAAGTGTGAAGAAATATGGAGAAACCCTTTGCTGCACCACTACTCCAATAAGGTAGACACCTTTCCACCTTCCCCTTCTCTATTTAGGATACAGTCCTTAATCTGTTTTGTCTTACATCTTACTATTTTTATTTTCAATAAACCTCAAGTACATCAGACAGTAAAAAAATATTATTGACTTTCAGGCTCGGCAAACTCCATTCTCTATATACCACAAAGTTTGGAAACCGCTCCTCCAGATTCATCTTCTAGTTTTTGGGCATGTGAGGTATGCATCCAGTCTTCAGTCTTAGAAATCCATGTGATATGCAATGCCAAATGTATTTAAATATTGTATTGTACATTGTAAAAATTGTATTGCACATGTATTGTAACTGCACATTAGATCAGGTTAGAGCCTCTTCCTGCAAACATATTGTTTTCCTAAACCTTATACAGTATGTGCTAATTTTTAATTAATTTTAATCTAAGAGTTTCATTACTGGGGATTCAAAGTCATGTCAAAATTAACATCTTCCATAAAATCGAATTACCTGACTGTTGCTAATATAACATTTTCAGTGGCTCAAAATTATCTTTATAATGTATTAGGGAGATTTCTATTTGAGCTGTGAGAATTTTGGGAGCTGCTCTCAGACTGTTCTGACTACACACACTTTGACCTTGTTAACTGCCTGTCCTTCCTTATCATATCTTGTTCTACTGGGTGATAGATACTGAGCTGACAAAGGGCATCTTCCTGCATTTCATCAGATATATAAGACCCAAAAAAATCCTTTAAACTAAGGATGACTATCCAATCAAACACTCCCACAAGAAGACACAATTTAAGTTGAATTCCTGATAGCTCGAGTGAAGGAATAGAGGAAAAAAAACTTCGAATTTCGAATGTTTTTTTTTTTGGCTACTTCGACCATCGAATGGGCTAGTTCGACCTTCGACTACGACTTCGAATAGAACGATTCGAACTAAAAATCGTTCGACTATTCGACCATTCGATAGCCGAAGTACTGTCTCTTTAAGAAAAAACTTCGACCCCCTAGTTCGCCACCTAAAAGCTACCAAAGTCAATGTTAGCCTATGAGGAAGGTCCCCATAGGCTTATCTAGCTTTTTTTGGTCGAACAAAAATCGATTTTTCGTTCGATCGAACGAATATCGCCAAATTCAAAGTCGAAGGATTTAACTTCGACAGTCGAATATCGAGGGTTAATTAACCCTCGATGTTCGACCTTAAGTAAATTTGCCCCCTAATGAATTACAAAGAAATGTGAGACTCACAGCAGGCTCTTTGGGCACTTGCATTGAGAATATTTTTTCCGTTACTGACATTTATTACATTCCCTAATTAATGTTGTGGTAAAATGACAGTAAATGAGTTTTTCTTGGCCCCAGCCTTGGCTGTGACAATTTTGCACAGTACAATTAACCTAAAGCTGGCCATAGACGCAAAGATCTGATTGTACGATTTTTGGACCATGTGTGGAGAGTCCCAACATTTTTCGTCCGGCGGAGATCTGTCGTTTGGTCGATTAGACAGGTTAAAATATTTCTGTTGGCTACCGATAATATCTCTGCATGTATTGCCGATCGTACGATTTTCAGAGGGAGACTGTCAGTAGCTTTGGTCGGACATAACTTTCGTACGATTGCTGTCAGGGGCAGAACATCGGCTGATCTGTTCTTTTGTACTTTATTTGATCGGAATGGTTAGTGACAGGTCGGGAGATGGGAAAGTCAGATTGTACGATGACTCATACAATCGGATCTTTACGTCTACGGACAGCTTAAGAAGTAAGTGAAAGGAATGACCTACAACTAGCCACCAATTAAAATAATCCTCAAACTAATTTCCCATTGTCTAGTAAACAGTTTCTTATCATTAGTCCGGGGATTAGCAGTGCATTCATGTAAAATGTAACATACGTTTTAAAGGAGACAGGGTGGAATTGTAGGAGGGATGTCTATAGATAAGGATTTTTCCTTGTGGGTAACTGTTGATAAAAGTGTGCTGATGGTTACTAGTTAATCTCTTGTTTGGTCTGAAACATTAATTGTTCCCTTAAAACATATCATTTAGACACTGTGAAAATGCTTTAGCACTGCAGATTACCATGGGTTTTCTACATTTACAGGTGAAATTGCATCAAGAAATATGCTTTAAATATCACCACTGGTATTTGGTATACTGCATTAGTTCTTGAATAGTAATTAGTGATTTTTTTTCACCAGACATGGATTTGCTGCAACAGAAAAGTCACCAAGATAAAAATGGCGTAGAAACAAAAAAGTCACTATAAGAAAAAACACCAATTTACTTTAATGCATTTGAACAAAAAGTGGTAGAGATAAAAAAGTTGCCGCAAGGAAAAACACCCATTGACTTTAACGCATTTGTGGGAGTGGGGGAAAGAAGTGGAGCACGTTAGAATATTGTCGCTGATTGATTTCAATGTGTTTTGCTATTTTTGAAAATTTTGCAGATTATTTTAGCAGTTTCACAAATTCTTCTGTGAAACAGGACAAATTATTTCACTGCCAGAGAAGCTGCAGTCCATCTTTAAACAATTTACACATAATTCTCTCCTTTCCTAATATAAATTTCCTGGATCCAAAGTCAGATAGATTTGCTGGAATAACAGCATAATTATAGATAATTTACCAGTAGTCAGACTAACCAGACACTTATTTTTCTAGGACTGTACAAATGGACATTTAATTACAGTGATTGGACAAGATTTACTCAGAAGAAGAATTGTGTCACCCACATACCACAAGGGCACATTTTATTCTATGATTTTAGGAAGAAACTCCTAAATGGATTAATAAATGTTTGGCAAAACGGAGCTTTGTCTATTTAGGACATTGGACGTTTTCATATTCAACTCTAAACTTTTGCAAACCCATATTAAAAGTGAATTTAAACATAAAATGCATTTGTGAAAAAAATATGAATTCCAGATGCTTTAGCAATTCTGCAAATTTCTTTTCAAGCATAAAAACATACAGACTTACAAATGGAAACAAAACAGTAATATTGAAATTGTGAATTAACAGAATAAATAATTGATGAATTTGTATTGATTTTATTTGTCATAAATTTTATATTTTTTTGTTTTGTTATGTTCAAAAATGATTTGCCCGTTTGTTAGCACTATTAAAATGAATGTTGTCAGCATTTCAAAGCATTTTTGAACTCCTTATAAATTTTTGAACTCCTTAAAAATTGTACAAATGGACTGAGCTACTTATAAAATCTTTTAGGAGTGTTGTCAAAAGGGCTTTTTAGAACAGAGCATTTTGGATATAATAAAATATGATCTGATTCTCTTCCATATGAATCCACTGACCTTTGAAGGATGTAAGGTTTAGCAGAATATTAATATTCAAATTTATAATTCCATTTGGGCTGCAGGTATCATTTTAGTGTATTTATATTGGTGCACATTTGCTGCATTACTATAACTTATATCAACCTATGAGACACTGAATAAATGTAATACTTAAATTTACCTATAATGATTCTACATTGGTTGCAACAAGTTTTTTACACACCATTTGCAACTTCTGTTAGTGATTAAAAATTAAATTATGGAAGTGTTTGTGTAATGTCTATGGGAGATGGTCTCTCTGTAATTCAGAGCTTTCTGGATAATGAATCCCAAAACTGTACAGAGATTAATGGCAAAGAACATTACAAAGATTGCTTGAATAAATAATTATAGTCTGTGTCTATTGCACTTATTTATTCACTAAGCAATCAGGGGATTGAAACCTGATAGTAATCTCTAGTTACTTAATACATATTCAATATTCACATTTTTAAAAATGTGAATTATTTGATAAATATGGAGTCTATGGGAGACAGTCTTAGTACAGTGGCTTAATAAATGCAGACCCCAGAGCTTCAGTGAACCAAGGTGAAAAGGGGTTGGGAAGGACCTTTAATCCCTGCTGCCCCAAGATGTGTCATGAGTTGTGAAAAATGGCCCACAAAATATATTTTGCTGGGAGAACCAGTTATGTTTCTGAGTAATATTGTTTATGTACCAAGTCAACTTAACCCAAGCACGTTATGTCACTGAAGATGATCCTTGTCAGCTATACATTTTTATTATTTTTTTTTAACACTGCAATTTTTTTTCAGACAGTTAGACTTAAACTATCAACATCATCCATTAAAAATCACTACACAACTGATCCAGTAAGCTGGGTCGGCTGCCAGTGCAACCAAGGTAGGCTTTTGGCAAATATCTCAATGTTATTACACTACAGCTTTAAAAGTCCTTGTTCTTCAGTCCAGATACGTTTGGCATATAATGGTTGGAATTAAAAGCAGAAACCAATCACCCAACTAAAAGAAGCTCATGAAGCCATGCAGCAATGAAGAATATACAGTATTCCCAAAATGTTGGGCTACATCTCTTGCTGGTTTAAAAAGTGACCTTCTCATCTAGACAAAGATTCTCTTACAGTGGATTGGTGTTGTATATTATTTATTATGTATATTATGTATGGGGGTTAAAAGATAAAAAAAAAAAAAACTTCCAAATGAATACAGTACCACCTCTTTTGCTCAGTGTATGTTATCCAGAAAGCTCATAATTGCAGAAAGGTTACCTCCCATAGAACCCATTATAACAATGTACTTTTGTTCTGTAATAATAAAACAGTACCTTATAACAATCCTATTCATTATTAAATGATTTTCAGCAGACTTAAGGTATGGAGATCCTAATTATGGAACTATCCCTTATCTGGAAAACCCTAGGTCCTAAGTATTCTGGATAAAAGACCCTATACTTGTTCACCATCCTGCCTAGTGTTCTGCAGTCTCCTATAATGATAACATTTATATTTTATGTATCAGTTACCTTGTTTTGAGCTGAGGATGGTCTAGTCAAAATGATGATCATAAAGTAAGTGTTGTGCTTCATCCTTTGCTTTAGGGTCAGAGAATGCCCTGGACACCCATACATTTTGTATTATGATAACTCAATTTATTCATAGCCTTGACTTTATGCTTTCCTGTTCAGTTTTTACTTACAAGTTTTATGAATGGATAGACTAATCCTGTCACCTCCTTGTCTTTTCTAGTGGGCGTAGATGCTGAGAATGAAAACTTTGTATCACATGTTTACTTTTGCTTCCCTGGTTACTAATGCCTTTTAATTAACCATGTTTAGGTTGAATGGTCTGTAATGATTACATTGGCATGGTTTGAGGAAGGGCAACGCTGGCCTGAAATGTGCTTAATGTGCCTAGATTCTGAGATAGCAAAATGCAACAAATTACTTTTGGTGACTGCGTTGTTCATGTTCTTTACTACAAAATGTTTCTTTCCTACTAGCCCAGAAAACTAGATTTGTTTAAAAAACTGCAGATCTCTTGAAAACATTTTTTCTATCCACCTATTACCATGTCTCTAATTAAGTTATGGTGATGAGGAGATACAATAATCTGATTTTCCTGTCCAAAAATATATTTCCTGGATACTTACTTGTTATATGGGTGTTTTCCAAGGGAAGAAATAGCAGCAGAGCTTAGGCTATACCCACTAGTGATATAATGCCATTTCTGGTACTGTCTAGTGTTCCATGAGATGTTCTTTTGAATTCCTCCTCCCTTTTGAGGAAGAAGGTATGTTCTAAAATGGTGCTCATCTGACACCAAAGGATTAAGGCAGGGGGAGCCTTGAACGGGTTAGGAAAGAAGGGAGGACAGTGATTGGGTTGGATTTAAGAGAAAGAAAGGTGGGGATAAGGGGTGGATGGAGAGAGTCTATAAGAAGGGGTCACAGGGAGATGTAAGTTTTTTTAGACGCTGGCGAATTTTTGAGGCGGTTTTGGGAATTCGCGCCTGCCGAATAAATTCGCCCATCACTATATATCATGTTTTGTTATTGGTTATTTTGTGAAATAAAGCTGTGGCCTTTCAAATCCATCCTGGACTTTGAATTTGTTGGGTAGATTTTATGAGGTCAGAAGGGTGGTTAATTTGGTAATGTTCTGGGGTGGGGGGAGACTAAAGATTTTGGTGCTACCCCAGTCATGAGACAAGTAGCCTCTAGATCAGTCAAAGGGGCAGATTCACTAAAGGACGAAGTGGCTAACGCAAGCGTCAATTCGCCAGCATTAACATCCGCAGGGACTTCACCTATTTACTAACAGGCGTAGGCGTCAATTCACTAGCAAAAGAGACCGTCACTAACATTTGTTCGCAATCTATTGCCAAGTGACTTTTCACTCTGGCAAAAGATAGTTATTCAGATGAATGATCCAATATATCTTATGGGGGGGGGGGCTCCTTTCCGAGCAGATGAATTAGAGCTCACTCAAATAATTGATTCCAGTACAAAGAAAATTTAACAAAATAACTGCCTTTTGCACAAATCCTGCATGTAGAGAGACATAATATCTGGTGCTTTTAATAGAGTGAGCTCTAATACATCTTCTACTCAAAAGGAGCCCTCTATAATATATATTGGATGTAACTGTCAATGAATTTCTGACACCCAACTCCTGCAAAAAGAGAGAATGAAGAGAAACAGATGCTGAGAGAGAAATAGCGAAGTTAAACGTTATTATTATAGAAACAGTATAGAATATATAATTGATTATATTTAGAAAACTTCTTATTTTAGTATGCTGAAGTTTCTATTAAATTTTCATTTTCGCGATAGTTCCCCTTTAAGGTTCCCTGGACATTTTTAATAAAAAGTGGTGACTTGAAGCATTTGTACCAACATTTCTAATAAAGACCTCCATACAACTTTAAATGACTCACCCTATGCAAAGTGACCTAAGCACAAGATCATTAGCGAATTTTCGCTAGGCACAAACGAACGCTAGCACACCTTCGCTATGAAATGCTCAAACTGCCAAAGTAACACTAGCAAAAAGTCGCCAGTGTTCAGCACCCAGGATGTAACTTTGCATATTAGTGAATTGGCATAGTCATAGCGCATTTCCGTCTGGCGAAGTGGTGCGAGTTGTGCAAATCTGGTGCTGGAGAAAATTAGCCCATTAGTGAATCTACCCCAAAGTGTGGGTTAGTACCAGTAAGCGAATATCTAGTGCTAATACCATTATGTTGTGACTACTGATCTGTTACAGCTTAGGGGTCATTTACGATCACTACAGTGAGTTGCACATCAAACCCCATTCATTAAAGGTATTTGTGTCAAAATTTGCCCTTTGCACATATAATGTGAATGTGCCATTGAGTCCTTACTGCCTTCATCAAGTGGCGCTGCACCTAATGATACTAGGAAATATGGAGCTACGGCCACCTCCTGGTGGTAGCTCCAGAGTTTCCATTATGCTCAGGTCAATAGGCACAATGCACGTGACTTAGGAATCTGGTGAAGCAGTCTCTTGTTCTTGGAACACCAGAAATTACGTCAGGTGGACTTCCATGCATTCGTGTCTGATTTGCAACAATGTGTGCACATTGTTGGAATATAGGCATGCAGATATAATATATAGTGAATAAAGGACCCCCTCTTGTAAAATATAAGGATATTATAAGTTACAGAGGAGTTTCATGACCATATAAAAATATGAGGCCGAAGGCCAAGTGTTTTTGTACAGGTCATGGAACTCCGAGGTAACTTATAATATCCTCATATTTTGCAACTGGGGGTACTTTATTTATTATAATACACAAGTGTCAGTGAGTCATGTGACAGAAATGATATCAGAACTCACCATTTACAACTGATGACATCAGAACTCACCATTTATAAGGATATAATTTACAAGATATTCATGGCTTTTGTGTATTATAAAGGTAAAAACCCCACACACTCCCTACAGATTCAACTGCACCAGATGTAATGCCCCATTCTGACCTCACTACTGCTGGAATTCTGAGAGAAATTGCTGCATTATGGGGGGGAGAAATGGAGATGGTGCTTGAAATTCTACTTGCTCAGAGCACATGTAGGTGTGAGCCTTCTTGTTTGGTAAATAGTTTACTGTTTGTATTTAAAGCAATAGTTCAGATTTGAACATCTGCAAATCTGGGGTCAATGAACTATCTCAGTCCTAGACAAGACAGGTTTCTAAAATCTGCCCTCCAACATTTAGGACATTTAGGACAAAGTGGGGAAATGGCTTTTCACACATTCAGACCAAGTATAAAGAAAAACAGGAATTCTAGCGCCTGTGCAATTAGAAAAAAATAAATCATTCAGATGGAAAGAAAATGGTTAACCAGTGTTTTTCAAGAATTATTTATTTTTGTTTTTAATTGAGCAGAATGGATCCCAGCTGTGCACCAGTATCATTATGTTCATTATCTTAATTCACCTTTAATTTAGATGATTAATCCTTTGCAAAATCCTGCTGATTAGGCTTCTATTCTAGCACAGTTTGTTTTCACAGCAACCAGACAATAGCTAGAGATTTGTTTTTAATCAGGGGAGTAAAAATATAAAAATAAAAATTGAGTAAAGGAAAATGCCCATCCATGCCCCCTTTGCATGTTTTGTATTCGGCAGCAACTTTGAAAACATATTTGCATAAAATAAGTCAGGTTTTAACAAATAAAATATGCCTGTAGTCACCAGGACTGATAGCAACACTGAAAAAACATTTTGTAAGCCTTGAATGCAACAATATCCTTTTATGCTCACCTTTAACATATTTTGTGTGAATGTGGGTTGCTCTGAGATCTAAATGACTGTACGTATGCGGATGCAATATATTAGGTGCTCTCCACAACTAGTTGTGTGAGCTGGTATTATAATTTATGTGTGCATGTATGAGCACATAGCTTAAGAGAAATTCTGGCATGGTTAATATGGAGGCATGCCAACTTTGATGGACAGTGTTCTTCGTAACAAATACATTTTCACATCATCGGTTTAGTTGTTGCAAGACTCACAGGGGTGTAGTTATGTGTAGTTTGTTTTAGGTACACATGCAAAGCTGTCTTTTTAAATGAGGTCCAATTTGTTTCTTCTGTGCCACTGTAATGCCCAGTCAGTGTCACACTGGAGAAACCGGGGCCCACCACTGCCATTTTAAAATTTGCCCCTGCCCATCCCACGTTCTGTTGCAAAGCTCTGTACCACAACTCCTCTTCCCCACTACTTACTCCCCTATGTCAATCAGGCCGAGATGGCCATGTTTACTTATGTTTGAATCTTGCATGCAGTCGGCTTGCTTGCAATGTGAAAAAATTGAAGGTGCCATTCACACGCACATCAACTTAAATCTTTTATGTCTATGTAAAGCCTGCCTAACTGCTAAAACAAAGCCTCTGCAGCCTCTACAATTTGCCTCAGAGGCAGAAAAAATTCCTTCTGGACTCCAAGATGGCCCAATCCCTGGATAAACTTAATTGTGCAACTCACTTGTAAAGAATATCTCTTACCCTGGTGGTCCAGAGGGCTTCCCTGGTGGTCTAGTGGTTAGCTGGGACGCACACTGCGGCTCTGGTGTGGACGCCCGCTGTGTGCGTCCTACCTCCTTCAGTGCCAGTTCTCCTATGGCGCGCCATCGCGATTCTGGGTTTATGCAACGGCGTGATGACGTCATCGCGCATTGGCGCGAAATTGAAATGTATAAAAGGGGGATTCAGTTTTCTAAGCGCTGCCCATTGTTAGGTTCGATTTGCAAAGTTCCTGGGTGTTTATTCCTCATGAATTCTGATTGATGTTCTGTGTTTGACCTTGCCTGCCTTCTTGATTCCTCTGATGTCTCCAAACCTGACCCTTGCCTGCCTGACTGCTCTGATATCTTCAATCCTGACCATAGCCTGCCTGTTTAACTCTGAACTCTCCAATCTGACCTTTGTCCATCGACTATTCTACGCTCTACAATCCTGATTCCAGCCTGTCTGATTATTCTACTCTGCTTGTACTGGCCCAGTTGGCCTGTTCCATGCTGTGTTGTCTGGCCTTTTCTCCTGAGGTGTTCTTCCATTCCAGTATTCTGGTGAGACGATCGTGCCCCTTTGCTCATCCAGAACCGTTAGCTTTGCTCCTCTCTCAAGTAAGACCGGGCGGCATCCAATTATCCGAGGGCTCCTCCCGAGGTGAAAGGCGGTGGTTATAGGCGGAAGTGAGAGCCGAGACCAGGGAGCTTAGCTTGGGTTCTGGATTCTGGGTGCCGATTTGTGACATCACTGTAGTGATCGTAATTTAATGTTACTATGAACATCAATAGGGATGTAGCGAACCGCCTATAATGTGTTCGCGAACGCCGTTCGCGAACACCGGCAAAAATTGCGAACAGTTCGCGAACTTCGAACATCCGAAAATCGTTCGATTCGAACGATCGAAGGATTTTAATCGTTCGATCGAACGATTTTCGTTCGAATCGAACGAAAATCGTTCGATTTTAGCGATCGAATGGTCGAATGGTCGAACGATTTTGACGCGAACGCCTATTGGCGAACGTCGCGCGACTTTCGCGAACTTGCGGCGGACGCGAACAGCCGATGTTCGCGCGAACAAGTTCGCCGGTGAACAGTCCGCGACATCCCTAAACATCAATACCTTACTTGCTAAAAGCCATCTAACCCACTTTCTAATGTATCTGCCTGTACAAATTATTCAGTGAGAGAATTCCACATCACAGCTCTCACTGTAAAAAAAACTCTTCCGAATATTTTCTAATAAGAATGGGTGCCCTTGTGGCTGCTAGAAGGACCTACTGGTAAATAAACCATTAGGAGATTATTATAAGATCCTCTTATAAATGTATATATAGTCCCCCCCTTAACCTCTTCTTACCCAACAACACCAACAACACTCTGCTTGGCCAGTCTTTCATAACAGAGACTTTCCATACCCTTTACCAGCTTAGTTGCCCTACTTTGGACTCTCTCAGCAACATATATATATTACTAAAACTTGGTCAATATTCTGGGACCAAATTGACTGTAGCTTTAAACCACAAACTTTGGGCTCGTTACAGTTATAACTAATACTTCAAATGGTAGTTCAAATGGTATGTCTATATATTCTTTATTTTAATTTCTTGCTTTATGTTTGTACTATTTTAGAATCGTGCATAATTCGCTGAGCATAGCTCGATGATTTAATAGTTTGGTAGTTTGTTCTTATGGTTTGGTTTTAATTCATACATAACAATAAATCATTTACAAAAAATTTCACACATTGGGATGGTACACAGTTCATGTGCTTTGTCTTGGGATTTCAGGCTAACTGGCTAACCCTATAAAATAGACAGTAGAACTAATACATTTACTAAAGATTTATAGATTCTCTTATATTGCTCTTTCATAAATGACTACTTTGGTTAAAGGCATGGGTCCCCAACCTTTTTTACCCATGAGCCACAAAAAAATTGAGAGCAACACAAGCATTCAAAAGGTTCCTGGGGTGCCAATTGTGGGCTGTGTGATTGGCTATTGGTAGCCCCTATGTGGACTTGCAGCCTACAGGAGCTTGTGATTGGCAGTACACACATTTTTTATGCAACAAAGACTTACCTCCAAGCCAGGAATTCAAAAATAAGCACCTGCTTTGAGGCCTCTGGGAGCAACATTCAATGAGTTGATAAGCACTGGTTGGGGATAACTGGGTTAAGGGAAAAAACATAATTCTTAGAGTCACAAAGTAGTATGCTGCGTTGCTAAAGCCCCTGCAGCTGCCTGTAATATTGGATTACAGTTGGTGGGTTTGCAAGAGTGGCCATTATGCAGGAAGCAGCAATATTCTTCTTATTTGGGAACGTTTGTGATGGACAGAAAAAAAACTAAAAAACAGATGAACAACATTTCCCAGAAATCAGTATGAAATTTTGTGAGCCACCTGGTACTGAACTATAAAACTAAACTTAAAATGTTTATAAAAGTAAGCCAATGAATGCTAGTGGACCTAAGAGTATGAGCTGTTTGTGATAGTCCTTAACTTTTTCATGTCTATACTGGGAGGCGAAAAGACCTCAAATGCAGGACACATCGCTTATATTTTCAGCATTAGGAAAACAAGCCAGGAACATATCCCAAGTAAAATATTTCTTCTGCTGAAAAACCCAACATAAGGGAAAGCAGTCGGCATAGCTCCAACTAGGATTTTTGCTGAATACATTTCTGGATATGGTCATTCAACATTAAATTTTTAAAATTAGATTATGCATGTTGTGATATGCAAAAATGTACCTAAGAACCACTAGATCAACAACATTTTCTTATTTAGTATTATTATAGACCTTAACTGCTTCACCAAACATTTTTGGACCAACAGTTTCCCATTGCTGTTGTGGTGATTCATGCCTTACATTTCTCTCCTGGATGTCTAGGGATAGGCAATGTTAGACTGGCATGCCAGGGGCCCAGAAACCATAGACCGTAGGTACAAGTACATAGGTTTTCTTCCTGTCCTCAATCAACCACTTTTTATTCTTGTTCCAGTCTAACATTAGTCATAGGAAATGCAGTCTGTTTAGGCAGATTCCACCGTCTCACCTCACCCTCTCCTTCTTCTATAAGCCATTACAAATTGTGATGGCCCAGCACTTCAAATTGTGATATTAACAACAAGCATATTTAGGTAAATTTAACCAGGTTTTTTTTTTTTTTTTGGGGGGGGGGTAATGGTATAATATCCTAAACTGCAGCCTCTTGCTTCAAATGCAGCCAGGATTTCACAAATATAACTAGTGATGACCGAAATATCACCAATTTTCATTCCAAAAATGATGCCCATGGGCGAGAGAATTTGTCGTGCAAAATGCTGTCATCCATAGACTTCAATGCATTTCGGCTAAATTTCTCTGTTTCACGAAGTTACAGCAAATCAAAACGTGCTAAATTCATCCATCACTAGATACTGTATAACCATTGAAGTAAAAAATGTATGTATGTGTATGATAGATGTAATTTTACTTTACCTGGCATGTTTATTTAGAAATAATCATGCTTTTATAATACCAGAGGTGTTTTCTAATATACCCAAAAGATATAAATAAAAATACATAACTTCATTTTCCAGAACATAATTTTGTAATCTGACCTGATGGATTAATTTCTTGAAAGATTTAATCAGCTGGATGCTATATTAATAAACTGTTAAATTCACATTTCAAATGTTTTAAAAAAAAATCCTGAAAGTAGCTAACAAATCTTTATTTTTCCATGACTTCGTTCTTTCCAGGCTAAGAAACCATTTTCCTGCTTCCTCTCCAATGCCCCAAAGTGTGAAAAGAGTCCAAATGGAATCGAAGAACATCCAAAATTTGCAGTCAGTCAGTATCATATGATCAAGGGTAGCCAATGAGAAGAACAGACTTCATTTTCCCATAATACAATTAATGATGCTTCAGCCAACAAGAACATTCAGAATTTCTGAGTTCATATAATTTGTTCAGAACAAATCAACCAGACACACGTCAAGATCATGATCAAGCAGAGGAAGGTTGACATTTGGCCATGGCAAATGCTTAGTCCTTGGCTTAGCTTAGAATTGTGGGCAGCACAACATGGAACATTTCACACTTTTAGGTAAATCTTTTATTCATGCCATGGTTGCCAATATTCCTGGAGATGAAGGCCAATGCTGCTGTATGTTGACTGTTTAGTCTACAGGAGTATAATTTTGTTGAAACTGACACTGCCCTTCTATTTCACTGGCACTCGGCTTGTAAGCAATATGTTTTCCTACTGAGACGGTAGCTTGCTCTATATATATATTCTAATTGCCAGATTCAAACTTGTGATCCTGCTCCTTATTCCAGTGAAGTAATAAAATTAATACATCCGGCATGTTATATTTTAAGACATATACATTTGTCTCTGTGAGTAAAGATGTAACTTTTGAAATGTTATGCTACTTTCACTAATACCCATCCCATAGTGGTGGCGGCAATAAATACTATAGGCTAATTTTTTTTACAAGCAGTAACTATTTATATCATAATTGTAAGCCCCATAATTTGTCTTCAATCCGATTTGCCAGAGATAGCATCATCTGATAAGTGCATTTTCTGCTGTACTTTTTTGTAACTTGTATTTCATTTTTTATTTTTCATTTGTTTATGTATTTATTTTCAACAGAGGATTAATCTTACACACACACACATATATACATATATATATATATACACATATACACATATATATATATATATATATACACATATATATATACACATATATACACATATATATATACACATATATATATACACATATATATATACACATATATATATACACATATATATATACACATATATATATATATATATATATATATATATATATATATATATCCCATATCTGGCCAGTCCTATGCTCAATTTTCATCTCCAACTATAGTCAGGTGATCCCACTGGTGTCTAATAAAAGGGCAGCCAAGTTTGGGAGTTTTACTTTGAAAGCAGCTAGTAAGTTGCAGGTAAAACGTATTCGTCCCTTTTATAAAATGTATAATTAAACCATAGAATTCTTAATGAATCAGATGAAAATTGAGCATAGGACTGGCCAGATATGGGATGACTTTGATGTAGTTGGCCAGCTTAAATATATTGCAATATATGGACAAACAATCCCTGTTTTGTTTAAAGGGTAAGGCATTTTTCAGTAGCAGTATGCACAAAATGTCTTTGTCTTAAATATATTGATAATGGGTTGAGTGCAGAGGACTCTTGTAGTTGACTATATGTATTTTGTGGTCACACCCTCATTGCACCCCCGCCTAATGATTTTTAAAAACTAGTGGTGAGCACAACTTTCCCTTGTTTGTTATAGTTTTACAAGAGCAGTGACCAGCTCCATGTTGTAGCTCCCACCCTCTCCAACTATAGTCAGGTGATCCCACTGGTGTCTAATAAAAGGGCAGCCAAGTTTGGGAGTTTTACTTTGAAAGCAGCTAGTAAGTTGCAGGTAAAACGTATTCGTCCCTTTTATAAAATGTATAATTAAGCAATTGAATTCTTAATGAATCAGATGAAAATTGAGCATAGGACTGGCCAGATATGGGATGACTTTGACGTAGTTGGCCATCTTAAATATATTGCAATATATGGACAAACAATCCCTGTTTTGTTTAAAGGGTAAGGCATTTTTCAGTAGCAGTATGCACAAAATGTCTTTGTCTTAAATATATTGATAATGGGTTGAGTGCAGAGGAATCTTGTATTTGTCTATATATACATATATATATATATATATATATATATATATATATATATATATATATATATATATATATATATACACAGTATTTTTGAAAAATAAATTTATTGCAAGTAGTCAGACAACACATGAGCTTATTCATGGCAAAACAGGAAATTGCATCAAGGACATGACATTATCATCACAGTTCCATAGTTCTTTTTTTGCACCTTGTAAGAAATAAAGCACAGCATTCAGACTTAACTTAATCAATAGTGATTGGTGAATCACACCCATTTTGCGCGAAATGTGGCAAAATATTTCACTCATCCCTATTAATGAATGAAGGAGGAATGTACAGCAGAGGAAAATTTTTTAAAAGGAATATATACTTTTTGAAATGAGCTCAATTACTATATAGGGTTATATAGAAAAGTTAAGTAAAAACTAGTGATGGGCGAATTTATTCGCCATGCGCGAATTTCGGCGAAGCGAAACGGCGCAAATTCGCCCATCACTAGTAAAAACTATTTGAGCTAAAATAAATATTTATGTGATTTATTTAATAGAAAGATCTGATTCCGCAGACAGAAAAAAAGGCATGATAGTCTGCCTGTGCTCGCTGGGTCCACTTCCCGGAACTAGGGGGGACATTTACCTAGAGTCGAATATCGAGGGTTAATTAACCCTCGATATTCGACATTCAAAGTAAAATCCTTTGACTTCGAATATCGAAGTCAAAGGATTTAACGCTATTCCTACGATCGAAGGATATTCCTTTGATCAGGAAATTGTTAGGAAGCCTATGGGGACCTTCCCCATAGGCTAACATTGGCCTCGGTAGGTTTTAGGTGGCGAACTAGGGGGTAGAAGAAATTTTTAAAGAGACAGTACTTCAACTATCGAATAGTCGAACAATTTTTAGTTCGAATCGTTCAATTCGAAGGTCGAAGTAGCCAATTCGATGGTCGAAGTAGCCATATTCGACCATTCAAAATTCTAACTATTTTTCCTCTATTCCTTCACTCGAACCAAGTAAATGGGCCCCTAGGTGTAAGCAAAAGAAGCACATGTCTAGGGCACAGTGGGGGGGGAGGGGTGCTAGGCATATACCTCCTCTGCAACCCCTGATCCTCAACTGGCTGCACCCCAGCAGGCACATGCGCGAGGGGGCAGGGGTTGGGCAAAGAGGCCAGCCTGGCCAGCTTGGCCCGATGCTGCCTCTTACAGTCTTACAAGCCTTTCTTGTTAAGTGATGGTGATGGATTCTGTGAAAAGAAGGACTTTAAGTCTTGAAATTCACAATGGAACAAGGTAAGGGATGGGTTGCAATTGTAAGGAAGGCTTACCAGCATGGCTGCATTCCATCCCAAGATTGCGGCGCCTCTTCCTTCCATGCGGATCGTCCTGGGCGCAGTTCTGTGACGTCATCATCTAGACACCAGTGCAAAGACGCCAGCGCCAGATTGGACGTCAGCACAAAGACGCTAGCGTGATGACGTCACCAAGTACGTTTGTGGCGCCAATGAAGGGCTATTTAAGGCGTCAGAGCACTCCAGACTTTGCCCTACAATAGGTTCCACTTAGTGAGTTCCTGGGTGTGCTATATTCTGCTGTTATCTGATCCTGATCTTGACCTTGCCTGTTTATACCGAGTATTGAACCTTTGCCGCCTGTACCGACATTATTGCCTGGACCTGACTTTGCTTTCTCTTAACCCCTTGGATACCTCGATCTGGTGAGTCTGTGCTTCCTCCTTGGTCTGCTACCTCTGTCTGAGCCTTCGGGCCCCTTACAGCAATACACTGTGAGTCAAATTGGGGTGAGGAATGATCCCTGGAGCACAAACAGACTATCATGTTTTCCTTTCAGTCTTTTGAATAATGCATGTCTGTAGAAAAAAATATAATTTTTTAATTTATTTCTGGAAGTTTATTTCAGATAATATAATGTAATTATAAAACCTTTATACAGTACATAAGTCCAACTGAATAGGATCATGTCAAAAAGGGTCACATTATTTATAATATTAAATAGCAAGACTATTCAAGGGTCATCACTTTTAGGAGTTAAGTTGTGGCTTAAATGTATTTCACTGTGAGTTCCACATGGACTAAATTTCAAGATATTCGGAAATCCTTTTCTGAATATAAGCTATTATGCCTTCTGCTTCTTTATTACACTTCTCAACACATTGGCCATTATGAGTGGAGTAGTTGATTCCCACTTCCTTTTTATTTAATTTGCTTGTATGTGTTTCAATTAGAGAAAAGTTCCAAAGTATCGTAGTATTTAGAATATATTGTGGACCCTCTGTTTTTAGAATTACATTGAGTTTTCTCAGCTTAGGTAAGCTAAGCATAGGGGCAGATTCACTAAAAGGCTGTCGCTAGCGACAATTCACCAGAAATATCATCCGCATGGACATCGGTAATTCACTAACAAGCATAGAGGACAATTCGCTAGCGAACGAGATTGTCGCCAGCATTCGTTTACACCCTATCGCCAGCCGACTTTTCGTAACCCCGCAAATTCACTCGCAAATTTAACTGAATGTTAACTCTTTTGCCAGAGTTTACTTCACCACCTCAGACCAGGTGAACTGATAAACAAGCTGCATCTTCCTCAATCTTATGTCAGTGACATCATATCCTGTATGCCAGAATTGCAGACATTTGAGGGGCATGGCATACTTGTTTTAGGGTGGGCTCGTGTGTAGGATCTCTACTGTCTTTATTATGGTTTCTTTGACATTTGTTTTAAAAAGTCCATATGGCTTTAGGTACCCGCCCTATTCAAATTGATCTAAGCGTAAGAGTGCTAGTGAAGTTTCGCTAGGCAGAAATAACAATAGTGATATACAAACAAGCATCTGAGGACACAAAGATTGACCACTGTTGATACCGTTATTTTCTTGGCGACAAACTCCAGGTGGCTGCACCCGGGTCAAGACACCGATTCGGTAAGAAATGTATCCATTGTGCACTATTTAAAGATTTCACCTCGAGGAGACTATGTCACCCCTTAAGAGCAGGGTTCGGCAGTTCACACCCAAACCAACAAATGTGACCGGTAAGCAGTTAGAAGGACTCTCTAATTCAGACTTACCTTTCGTGCCAGTGATTATTAAGTTATTTGGAAAAATATTCCCCTCTTTCTATTTTTGGCATTGGAAATAGTATAGGATGTAATGAATTGCCCCTGGCAAAGTGGCATGAAGTGTGGCAAAAATTTGCGCTTTGGTAAATCTGCCCACTGTGTGAAGGGAGCCAATGGGTAACAAGTTTTTATAAGTACCCCATAACAATGAATTTAAATACAAGTCCCAGTTAATCTATTTGACCCTATGAAGTTTTAGCTGTTTTAGCATTTTAACCAAGTTAGTATTTGTTGAAGAGAAGGGGACTCTTAACTTTTCATTTTTTTATTTGTGTTTTTTTTTTTATTTAGCTTTTTGTTCATCAGCTTTTCAGTTCTGGTTGGTAGGGCCCAACATACTCTAGTAACTATGCATTGATTTGAATTAAGAGACTGGAATATGAATAGGACAGGGCCTGAATAGAAAGATAAATTAGAAAAATTTGCAATAACAATAACTGTAGCCTTGCAGAGCATTTGTTCTTTAGATGAGGTCAGTATGATTTGAAAGCTGAAAAGAGTCATCAGAAGAAGGCAAATAATTTAAAAACTATAAAGAATAAGGTTGATTAAATGTTGCCTAAAAATAAGTACTTAAAGTTAAATTAATGGTGAACAATCTCTTTTGAATATGGCTAAAAATGCCTTATTTTATACAATGACCTTTTTGCACCAGCCTAAAGTTTCAGCTACTCAATCAGCAGCAATGATCCAGTACTTCAAACTTGTCACAGGGGGTCACCAGCTTGAAAAGTGTCTGGGACACTCACATGCTCAGTGGGCTTTAAACAGCTGTTCAGAAGATAAGCTTAGGCATTGTCACAAATTATCAAACAGAATATAAAGTTTGCCTGTAATAAAAGCTGATGTTACAAGGCTGATTATTAGATTATCATGCTAGTTGCACTGGTTTCTGAACTACCATGTAGTAATTATCTGGGATCAGCCTGATATTGTGATATTTATATTTCATGTGTATTGTATATTGTGAGTCCTAAGCTCAGTAATTGACAGCAGCAGTGCAGTGAATCAGTACAAAAGAAGATGGGGAGCTACTATGGCATCTTTGAAAACACAGATCTTTATTGCTAAAGGACTGTGGTTGCCTTGGGCTGGTACAAAAGCCCAAAACATAATGTACAACATTTCTAGCCTACTTCTTTAGTTAGGCTTTATTTCTTCTATAACCTAAACGTAAACTTTATTTGTTTTGGCATTCTTTGTGTAGATGTTAGTGGTAATTACATTGCCAGTTTTTCCATAAGCCAAAAACAGTCACAAGGGGTGAAGTTGTATACTTGTAATATGGTTTTCTATGTCTCAAGGACCAAATATGGAGCAGCTTCAATTTCCCTTGTTTATTTCAAGAAAAAAACGAACAAAAATAGCAATACAAAAGTTTTTGTTGAACTGTGCCGGACACGGGCTATACAGCCCTTTAAGTGGAACTATTTATTTTAATATACAATTTTAGCACTGTGGCACAGTTCATCAAAAAGATTCAGGTGTTTTGTAAATAACAATACAGGTAATGTATAGCCTGCATAATATGTTTTATTTATTTATTTTTTTACATCACACTATTGTCCTTCTTGCCTTGGTGGCAAATCTAGTGACTTAGTATTCAAAACCATGAAAGGTAAAATTGCCTTCAGAAATTTATTAAAGGCCCAAGGTCATTAGGCACAAGTTGAGTAACCTAAGATCCGAAGAAAGCTCCGGTGATGAAGAGTGAATTAACATAAATTTTTTTTGCAAACAATCTGTGTCCCAGGCCACCACCAGGGCCATGAAAGAGCAAAGAAGAATTATGAAAGACAAGCCAAATCAATATGTGCTTAGGAAGTCATGGAGACATAGTGCACTCAGCAGCAATGGGGAGAGAAAGCTTCAAATAACAGGTCACTTCCTTCCAAAGTTCCGAAAAATGCCATTGTCCTCCTCTTCATTTGTTTTACTAAGGAAATGATTTGAAGTTCAATTGCTTGGTGCAAAAAAAAATGGTGTTGATTTTGAAATCTCTATCCTAATCACATCTTTCATTGTGAAAGCCTTCAGTAGCATTCTGTTTTGACCTGAGATCCCTATGTTTTTGCTATGTGATGTAGCAAGTTCATGTATGGCTGAATAAATAAATGCATGGATTGCTTGAAACATGAGCTCTTAATGCTGATTATAATAAGTCGCGCTGAAGGCAATTTTATCTGGGACAACAAGAAAAAAAAATAATGGTTTTCTATTTATTTGAAAGGGAAAATCTTCAAAGCGTTTTAACAGTTTACTTTGATTTTTAACTTTTTGGGGCAAATTTACTCAATTAATTTGATATTCGACTGCTGAATTGAAATCCTTCGACTTCGAATATCGAAGTCGAATGATTTACCGCAATTTGTTCGATCGAATGATTAAATCCTTCGAATCGTTCAATTCAAAGGATTTTAATCCATCGATCGAACGATTTTTCTTCGCCCCCAAAAAAAGCTAGCAAAGTCTATGGGGACCTTCCCCATAGGCTAACATTGA
This sequence comes from Xenopus laevis, assembly GCF_017654675.1. Lineage (NCBI taxonomy): Eukaryota > Metazoa > Chordata > Amphibia > Anura > Pipidae > Xenopus > Xenopus laevis. The sequence goes on along the minus strand of NC_054388.1, from coordinate 19,067,467 downwards.
CTTTGGTAGGTTTTAGGTGGCGAACTAGAGGGTTGAAGTTTTTTTTTAAAGAGACAGTACTTCGACTATCGAATGGTCGAATAGTCGAACGATTTTTAGTTTGAATCGTTCGATTCAAAGTCGTAGTCGAAGGTCGAAGTAGCCCATTTGATGGTCGAAGTAGCCATTCGAAATTCGAAGTTTTTTTCCCTCTATTCCTTCACTCAAGCTAAGTAAATGGGCCCCCACATGTCAGCTTTTTCTGGGATCCTTGATGCCAGTCTCTCTGCCTTTATAATGATTAACCTTAAGGGACACATTTTATATCACTGCATATCTGTGCATATTGACAGGTTTACTTAGCAGCCTGAAAGAAAGGTTCCACATGAAATATAAAATTCAAATTCCACACAGACAGCTAGATTTCAGTCAAAGAGTAGGGATGTAGCGAACGTCGGAAAAAAAGTTTGCGAACATATTCGCGAACTTGCGCAAAAATGCGAGCGGTTCGCGAACCCCATAGACTTCAATGGGAAGGCGAACTTTAACATCTAGAAAAGACATTTCTGGCCAGAAAAATGATTTTAAAGTTGTTTAAAGGGTGCAACGACCTGGACAGTGGCATGCCAGAGGGGGATCAAGGGCAAAAATGTATCTGAAAAATCTGCCTGTGTGTGCTTGGAAGAGATAGTGTAGGGGGAGAGCTGTTAGTGATTTCAGGGACAGATGATAGTAAGTTTGCTGGCTAGTAATCTGCTTGATACTGCTCTGTATTGGAGGGACAGAAGTCTGCAGGGATTTGAGGGACATTTTAGCTTAGGTAGCTTTGCTGGCTAGTAATCTACTGTTCTCTTTAAACAACTGCCATACGTTGACCTTGTAGGCATTGTTTGCCCAGTTTTTTTGGACGCAGCCACTGAAGCACAGTTGCCAGAAAAAATATGCCATATAAATGCTGAAAATAGTCATTTTTCGCCATACGTTGACCTTGTAGACATTGTTTGCCCAGTTTTTTTGGACGCAGCCACTGAAGCACAGTTGCCAGAAAAAATATGCCATATAAATGCTGAAAATAGTAATTTTTCGCCATACGTTGACCTTGTAGACATTGTTTGCCCAGTTTTTTTGGTTGCAGCCACTGAAGCACAGTTGCCAGAAAAAATATGCCACATAAATGCTGAAAATAGTCATTTTTTGCCATATACGTTGAGTCAACGTATGGCAAAAAATGACTATTTTCAGCATTTATATGGCATATTTTTTCTGGCCTCTGTGCTTCAGTGGCTGTGGCCAAAAAAACTGGGCAAACAATGCCTACAAGGTCAACGTCGTTGACCTTGTAGGCATTGTTTGCCCAGTTTTTTTGGCCACAGCCACTGAAGCACAGAGGCCAGAAAAAATATGCCATATAAATGCTGAAAATAGTAATTTTTTTGGTCGCAGCCACTGAAGCACAGTTGCCAGAAAAATTATGCCATATAAATGCTGAAAATATAAATTTTTTTGGTTGCAGCCACTGAAGCACAGAGGCCAGAAAAATTATGCCATATAAATGCAGAAAATATGCATTTTTTTGGTCGCAGCCACTGAAGCACAGTTGACAGAAAAATTATGCCATATAAATGCTGAAAATATAAATTTTTTTGGTTGCAGCCACTGAAGCACAGAGGCCAGAAAAATTATGCCATATAAATGCAGAAAATATGCATTTTTTTGGTCGCAGCCACTGAAGCACAGTTGCCAGAAAAATTATGCCATATAAATGCTGAAAATAGTAATTTTTTTGGTTGCAGCCACTGAAGCACAGAGGCCAGAAAAATTATGCCATATAAATGCAGAAAATATGCATTTTTTTGGTCGCAGCCACTGAAGCACAGTTGACAGAAAAATTATGCCATATAAATGCTGAAAATATAAATTTTTTTGGTTGCAGCAACTGAAGCACAGAGGCCAGAAAAATTATGTCATATAAATGCAGAAAATAGGCATTTTTTTGGTCGCAGCCACTGAAGCACAGAGGCCAGAAAAAATTAAACCAGTAGGGTTTGCACCCTAGTTTGTAACGGTGGCGGAGGGAGGAGGAGGACGCTAAAGGACAGCTGTGTGTGGAGTCATGAGGCTTGAAGAGAAGGACAGCTGCATAGAAGTCAGAACAAGTCTTCCGGCGTGCAGTAACCCTCCGAGATCCACCCCTCATTCATTTTAATAAAGGTCAGGTAATCGACACTTTTGTGACCTAGGCGAGTTCTCTTCTCAGTTACAATCCCTCCTGCTGCACTGAAGGTCCTTTCTGAGAGCACACTTGAGGCTGGGCAAGACAAGAGGTTCATGGCAAATTGTGACAGCTCTGGCCACAGATCAAGCCTGCGCACCCAGTAGTCCAGGGGTTCATCGCTCCTCAGAGTGTCGATATCTGCAGTTAATGCCAGGTAGTCCGCTACCTGCCGGTCGAGGCGTTCTTTGAGGGTGGATCCAGAAGGGTTGTGGCGCTGCCTTGGACAGAAAAACATTTGCATGTCTGACGTTACAGACTGGCCAAAGGGCTTTGTCCTTGCAGGTGTGCTCGTGGCAGGATTACTGGCACCTCTGCCCCTGGAATGTTGATGAGTTCCTGAAGTGACATCACCCTTAAAAGCATTGTACAACATGTTTTGCAGGCTGGTTTGTAAATGCCGCATCTTTTCGGACTTGTGGTATGTTGGTAACATTTCTGACACTTTATGCTTGTACCGAGGGTCTAGTAGCGTTGCGACCCAGTACAGGTCCTTCTCCTTAAGCCTCTTGATACGGGGGTCCTTCAACAGGCATGACAGCATGAAAGACCCCATTCTCACAAGGTTGGATGCAGAGCTATCCATCTCCGCTTCCTCATTATCAAGGACTGCATCATCCACGGTCTCCTCCCCCCAGCCACGTACAAGACCAGGGGTCCCCAAAAGGTCACCACTAGCCCCCTGGGAAGCCTGCTCCTGTTGGTCCTCCTCCTCCTCCTCCACAAAGCCACCTTCCTCCTCTGACTCCACTTCTGGCACCTCTCCCTGCGTTGCAGCATGTGCCTGGGTTCGTTCTGGTGATTCCGACCAGAAATCGTGCGCTTCCAGCTCCTCGTCACGCTGGTCTACAGCCTCATCTGTCACTCGTCGCACGGCACGCTCCAGGAATAAAGCGAAGGGTATTAGGTCGCTGATGGTGCCTTCGGTGCGACTGACCATATTTGTCACCTCTTCAAAAGGTCGCATGAGCCTGCAGGCATCGCATAAGCACCCAGTAACGGGGGAAAAAAATCCCCAGCTGTGCAGATCCAGTCCTACCACCCAGTTCAAAAAGGTACTCGTTGACGGCCCTTTGTTGTTGCAGCAGACGTTCCAACATAAGGAGCGTTGAATTCCAGCGAGTCTGGCTGTCAGAAATCAAACGCCTGACTGGCATGTTGTAGCGCTGCTGAATGTCAGCAAGGCGTGCCATGGCTGTGTAGGAACGTCTGAAATGGGCCGACACCTTTCTGGACTGGGTGAGAACGTCCTGGAATCCTGGGTACTTGGAGACAAAACGTTGGACTATTAAATTTAACACATGTGCCATGCAGGGCACATGTGTTAAATTGCCTAGTCTCAACGCTGCCAACAGATTGCTTCCATTGTCACACACCACTTTTCCGATCTGCAGTTGGTGTGGGGTCAGCCACCGATCGGCCTGTGACTGCAGAGATGACAGGAGTACAGATCCGGTATGGTTTTTGCTTTCCAGGCACGTCATCCCCAAGACAGCGTGACAACGGCGTACCTGGCACGTCGAATAGCCTAGGGGGAGCTGGGGGTGCACAGGTGTGGAGGAGGAGAAGGAGGACCCAGCAGCAGAGTAAGAAGAAGAAGAAGACGAGGTAGAGAGCGATGGAGGAGTAGAGGTGGTGGCAGAACCGCGTGCAATCCGTGGCGGTGACACCAACTCCACTGTTGTTGTTGAGCTACCCATTCCCTGCTTCCCAGCCATTACCAAGTTCACCCAGTGGGCAGTGTAGGTGACATACCTGCCCTGACCATGCTTGGAGGACCATGCGTCAGTAGTCATATGGACCTTTGGCCCAACACTAAGTGACAGAGATGCGGTAACTTGGCTCTGCACATGTTGGTACAGGTGTGGTATTCCCTTTTTAGAAAAAAAATTGCGGCTGGGTACCTTCCACTGCGGTGTCCCAATTGCTACAAATTTGCGGAAGGCCTCAGAGTCCACCAGCTGGTATGGTAAAAGCTGGCGGGCTAAGAGTGCAGACAAGCCAGCTGTCAGACGCCGGGCAAGGGGGTGACAGTCAGACATTGGCTTCTTACGCTCAAACATGGCCTTCACAGAAACTTGGCTGGTGGCAGATGACTGGGAATGGGAACAGGTGGTCAAGGTGGAAGGCGGAGTGGAGGGTGGTTCAGACGGGTCAAGGAGAGCAGAGGTAGAGCAGTAAGATGCTGGACCAGAAGGAGTGTGGCTTTTAGTTTGCCTGTTGCCTTTGAGGTGTTGCTCCCAAAGTGCTTTGTGCTTGCCGCTCATGTGCCTTCGCATAGAAGTTGTACCTATGTGGCTGTTGGGCTTACCAAGGCTCAGTTTCTGACTGCACTCATTGCAAATTACAATGCTTTTGTCAGAGGCACACACATTAAAAAAATCCCACACTGCTGACTTTTTGGAAGTGTGCGATCTGGCGGTAACAGTAGAAGTTGGCGGAGTTGGCGGTATTGGCGGCAATGGCGGGTGCGTTGGCCGGCTGAACACAGGTGCCGATACATGTTGTTGCCCTACTGATCCCTGCGGGCTGTCCTCCCTGCTTCTTCTAAGTCTTATTCTCCTACTGCCTCTCTGACTCTCCGTCTCTCCATCTGAACTACCCTCCTCTTGCTCTCTTCTACTAGGCACCCACAAAACATCAATCTCCTCATCATCATTCTCCTCAGATGCATCAATTTCTTCTGACACATCACAGAAGGAAGCAGCAGCGGGGACCTCCTTCTCATCACTCATTATGTCCATCTCTATCGTGTTCTCTGCCAGAATTAAATCTGGTGTAAGGTCCTCATCTCCTTCATCTTCTTCTGGCAATAATGGTTGCGCATTACTCAGTTCAAGAAACTCATGGGAAAATAACTCCTCTGACCCCAGTGAAGAAGGGGCACCGGTGGTGGAGGAAGTGTTACGTGGGGTGGCCATAGCAGTGGAGGATGAGGAGGATGTTGTGGTAAAGTTAGAAACGGTAGAGGATGGGGTGTGCTGTGTAAGCCAGTCAACTACCTCTTCAGCATTTTGGGAGTTCAGGGTCATTGGCTTTTTAAAACTGGGCAATTTGCTAGGGCCACAGGATTGCATAGCAGCACGGCCCCTAGCACGGCCTCTGCGTGGCGGCCTGCCTTTGCCTGGCATTATTTTTAAAAAAACAACAACAACAACAAAAACTCAGTTGGTTTTTCTGGAAACGATAATACACACAGCTAGATGGCGGGTTGAAGAAAACACTGTGCAAATAATGCCTACAAAGTCAACGTATACACTACTACAGCGGTGGATACGGATTACGTAAAATATATGAATGCTGCTTGAAAAAAAGTAACTCAAGTGGTTTTTCTAGAGACGATAATATTATCAATATTTAGACAAAATGTGAACAAGCTCACACAGCTCGATGGCGGGTTGAAGAAAACAGTGTGCAAATAATGCCTACAAGGTCAACGTATACACTACTACAGCGGTGGATACGGATTACGTAAAATATATGAATGCTGCTTGAAAAAAAGTAACTCAAGTGGTTTTTCTAGAGACGATAATATTATCAATATTTAGACAAAATGTGAACAAGCTCACACAGCTCGATGGCGGGTTGAAGAAAACACTGTGCAAATAATGCCTACAAGGTCAACGTATACACTACTACAGCGGTGGATACGGATTACGTAAAATATATGAATGCTGCTTGAAAAAAGTAACTCAAGTGGTTTTTCTAGAGACGATAATATTATCAATATTTAGACAAAATGTGAACAAGGTCACACAGCTCGATGGCGGGTTGAAGAAAACAGTGTGCAAATAATGCCTACAAGGTCAACGTATACACTACTACAGCGGTGGATACGGATTACGTAAAATATATTATGGCTGCTTGAAAAAAGTGACTCCGGTGTTTTTTCTGGAGACGGTAATATTATGGATATTTAGACAGAATGTGAACAAGTTCACACAGCTCGATGGCGGGTTGAAGAAAACAGTGTGCAAATAATGCCTACAAGGCCAACGTATACACTACTACAGCGGTGGATACGGATTACGTAAAATATATGAATGCTGCTTGAAAAAAGTGACTCCGGTGTTTTTTCTGGAGACGGTAATATTATGGATATTTAGACAGAATGGGAACAAGGTCACACAGCTCGATGGCGGGTTGAAGAAAACAGTGTGCAAATAATGCCTACAAGGCCAACGTATACACTACTACAGCGGTGGATACGGATTACGTAAAATATATTATGGCTGCTTGAAAAAAGTGACTCCGGTGTTTTTTCTGGAGACGGTAATATTATGGATATTTAGACAGAATGTGAACAAGGTCACACAGCTCGATGGCGGGTTGAAGAAAACAGTGTGCAAATAATGCCTACAAGGCCAACGTATACACTACTACAGCGGTGGATACGGATTACGTAAAATATATGAATGCTGCTTGAAAAAAGTGACTCCGGTGTTTTTTCTGGAGACGGTAATATTATGGATATTTAGACAGAATGGGAACAAGGTCACACAGCTCGATGGCGGGTTGAAGAAAACAGTGTGCAAATAATGCCTACAAGGCCAACGTATACACTACTACAGCGGTGGATACGGATTACGTAAAATATATTATGGCTGCTTGAAAAAAGTGACTCCGGTGTTTTTTCTGGAGACGGTAATATTATGGATATTTAGACAGAATGTGAACAAGGTCACACAGCTCGATGGCGGGTTGAAGAAAACAGTGTGCAAATAATGCCTACAAGGCCAACGTATACACTACTACAGCGGTGGATACGGATTACGTAAAATATATTATGGCTGCTTGAAAAAAGTGACTCCGGTGTTTTTTCTGGAGACGGTAATATTATGGATATTTAGACAGAATGTGAACAAGGTCACACAGCTCGATGGCGGGTTGAAGAAAACAGTGTGCAAATAATGCCTACAGGGCAAATAATGCCTAAAAGGTCAACTTATACACTACTACAGCGGTAGTAAAATAAAAAAAAGTAAAATAAAAAAAAATGAATATTAAAAAAAAAAATTAAAGTTGGTGCTGCTGAACTACTAGGAGCAGCAGATTAGCACACCAGTCCCACTCCCCAACACTGCTAGACTAATAGCACTGGGCTCTTATAGTAGTAGTAGTAGTAGTAGTAGTAGTAAAACAACAAAAAAATAAATAAAAGCAGTCCTTACAAGGACTACTGTTATTGCAGCAGTCAGCAGATGAGATCAGAAGCAGGACAGCTGCCCACTGCAGCTACATACAGAGCACTGCAGTAGAAGGTAGATTACTAGCCAGCAAAGCTACCTAAGCTTAAATGTCCCTCAAACCCCTGCAGACTTCTGTCCCTCCAATAACAGAGCAGTATCAAAACGATTACTAGCCAGCAAACTTTCAAACTGTCCCTGAAATCACTAACAGGCAGCAGCTCTCTCCCTACACTATCTCTTCAGCACACACAGGCAGAGTGAAAAAAACGCTGCAGGGCTTCGGTTTTTATAGGGAAGGGGAGTGGTCCAGGGGAGAGCTTCCTGATTGGCTGCCATGTACCTGCTGGTCTGGGGTGAGAGGGCAAAAAAAAGCGCCAACAATGGCGAACCCAAAATGGCGAACGTCGCGCGACGTTCGCGAACTTCCGGCGAGCGCGAACACCCGATGTTCGCGCGAACAAGTTCGCCGGCGAACAGTTCGCGACATCTCTATCAAAGAGAACACTTGATAAGGAGTTTGTACCTCCGAAACGTTGTGTTTGAGATCCAAATAAAACACTTATGTTTTAGCACAATTGCAACAGTGTGTGCCATCCTACTTCTTTACTATATGGAATACGGGAACCAAGTCAAGCAGCAAGGTTTCTGGATAGAGCACCACCACCATACAGCCATAGACGTCTTTTAAACTATTGCATGCTATTGATTTCAGTCAAAGCATACAGACTGGGGGGAGGCCTTATTTTCTGGCGTATATAAGGATTAATCAGCTAACTGCAGTTCAAAACATCTCTGAAATCTAAAAAAAAAGGACATACATTTTCCCTAACCATTTTGCTCACCCAAATCTTGCTAGACTAAAAAATATTATCAGCATTTCAAGCACAGTAGAAGTGCAACATGAGAGCAATTCTCCTGTGTATCAGCCAAACTACACAAGGTCATGCTCTGATGAGGATCCATCCCTTCTTCCTGTGATTGTTGCTGGAAAGATTGAATATATGTTTCAATATAAACTACCATGTTTTTGGTTCCCTGGCAAAAGTGCTCATAGGGATTTATCTTTTTTTAACTTTTGAACTGTTTGAAGCATTCCTTTGCATCTGTAATGCTTTTTGTGATGACTGTATTTGAAGAGCTTGGTGACTCAAATGGAAGCCTTTTGGGGAAGGTTTTACGTTCCCTTTAAAGGAGAAGGAAATTCTATAATTAAGTAAGCTTTATCAGAAAGGTCTACTGTATATAGATATACCAGTAAGCCTGAGTAAACCTGAGTCCTCAAAAGAAACACCACATTTCTTCCTTTCTATTGTGTACACATGGGCTTCTGTATCAGACTTCCTGTTTTCAGCATAAACCTCCAGGGCTTGAGCATGCTCAGTTTGCTCCTCTTCCCCTTCCTCCTCCTATGACTATGACTGAGTAGGGAAATGCAGGCAGGAAGTGATGTCACACCAAGTGAATATGGCAGCTGCTATCCTAAACAAACAGAGAGCTTCTAGAGCTGTTTACTCAGGTATGGTAAAGCATTCTGCTGAATAATTATAGAGTTATAGATTGCACTATTGTGGCTAATCTATTGGCAATAAACTGCTTTCGGTAGCTTTCTCCTTCTTTAAGCCTGAAAGCCCATCTAAACAATTCAATAGGGTTTGTAATAATTGCTTAATATATTCAACTGATTACTTATAAGCACTGTTTCTCTATGTATCTTTTGAGATGGAGACTGAGATACCCCAGTCTTATGTATCATATAACAGATATGACCTACAATATAATAATTGTATAAAGGTATTTTTCATTACAGGCTAGGATGCAATTGGCTGCCATCCAACTTTGCTCTAGAAGCTGTCAAAATAGCAAAAGCATTTAAATCTTTAATTAGTAGGAAATGGTTTATAAATGAATATGGATTGCAAAGGTACTCAAGAGAACATCATGATCAATTTTAGTAAAATATCGTCTGAAAGGTTACAGCCCCTTGAAAATTTTGCAAGTTATGTGAAAATCTCAATAGTAATGTCATTGGAGATTTAATAAACTCAATAAAATGTCAGATGAAAGTATGAATTCAATACATTTCTTCCATTTACTGGGGATTTTATGAACTTCCCTAGGAGCCAGTGGTAAACGTGGTAATAATATTTATTCGGGAGCCAGAATACATGGGTAATGTGAGTAACTGTGTCATGGAGTGGGAATGATGGCAACACTGGATCACTTTGAAAAGTAAACTTTATATTTCATTAATAGACAAAAGTACAATGTTAACTGTGTCTCCAACAGCAGTTGGGTGTGATTATTCCACCTCTCCAAGGTTGAATGATGAAAGTTGGAAATAATATTTATTCAGGTAGGCTAATTATATTGGAAATGTGAGTGACTATAGGGTAATGATGGCATTCTGGGATCATTTTGAAATGGAGTCTAAATGTAACACACTTAGACACAAATAGAGTATAATTGTAGCAGACATAGCCAGCAAAATGTAACAACATAATGCACAAATATATATTTTTTCCAAATGCAATCATTAAAACATAACTGGACCATATGAAGATTGCTGCAGGAATATTTTTAATAGAAATAGAAAAAGAAACAGCTGTAAAATTGCATTGAGTGCATGAAACGATCGGCATTATTCATGAAAATATCTCTAAAATGGTGTAGTGTTAATTTTTTTTCTATTGTGTCCCATCATGAAATATTTCCAACAGTTGTGGAATATTCAGATTTGCATTTTTAGAGACCTTTAGCAGTAAAACCAGGCTTCACACTGTGGGGCACATTTACTTAGCTCGAGTGAAGGAATAGAATAAAACATACTTTGAATTTTGAAATATTTTTTTGGCTACTTCGACCATCTAATTGGCTACTTCGACCATCTAATTGGCTACTTCGACCATCTAATTGGCTACTTCGACCTTCGACTACGACTTCGATCATTCGATCGATGGATTAAAATCCTTTGAATTGTTCGAAGGATTTTTCCTTCGATCGTATGAACGAAGGAAATGCAGTAAATCCTTCGACTTTGATATTCGAAGTCGTAGGATTTTACTTCAACGGTCGAATATCGGGGGTTAATTAACCCCCTTTGTGTGTCAGCCAAGTGAGTAACAGGTATACATCATAATACATGGGTGTTTTGTCCACTGCTTTCTGCTGGATGCAGAAGTAGCTAATTTATCCCAGTTGCCCAATTATCATAGACCATAGTGTAATAGAGATGATATGTACCTGACTAATTGTGTAGTGTAAACAAATACAAGAGTCCTCTGCACTCAACCCATTATCAATACATTTAAGACAGAGACATTTTGTGCATACTGCAACTGAAAAAATGCCTTACCCTTTAAACAAAACAGGGATTGTTTGTCCATATATTGCAATATATTTAAGCTGGCCAACTACGTCAAAGTCATCCCAAATCTGGCCAGTCCTATGCTCAATTTTCATCTGATTCATTAAGAATTCTATTACTTCATTATACATTTTACAAAGGGATTTAGTTTTACCTGCAACTTACTAGCTGCTTTCAAAGTAAAACTCCCAAACTTGGCTTCCCTTTTATTAGACACCAGTGGGATCACCTGACTATAGTTGGGAAGGGTGGGAGCTACAACATGGAGCTGGTCACTGCTCCTGTATTGCACCCCCGCCTAATGGTTTTTTAAAAAATTTGTGGTGAGCACAACTTTCCCTTGTTTGTTTTAATTGTGTAGTGTTATAACCTGGGGAAAAAATTAAGGCTTAAGAGGCTCAAGTCAAAATCCAGGCAAAAGTCAGGACAGGCAGCAAAAAGTCAGGACAGGCAGCAATCGCTTTAGTCAGAATTAAAGCAGAAGGGTCAGGAATCAATTAAAATAGCATTTTAGGTGCATCTTGGATCTATATTCAGGCACTGAACCTTTGGCATGTCTTTATTTCAAAGTGTAGCATGTACGCCGTGGGGCAAACTGGTGTTGTGGTATGGGTGCTGCCATCTTAGATCCACCACCAAAAAGAGAGCATCAGAGCTCTCCTGACAGTAAGGAGACATAAAACATTAAAAATTGCTCTTGATCTCTAGCCACGATGAAAAATTTCACAAAAAAATTAAAGCTGACTTCACACCCACCCCCTCTGCATTTCCACTTAAACACCTGATATGCTTTCACAGTTCCGGTAGTTTGTTGTGATGGTTGAAAAGCAGATAAAAACTTGGCTGACAAGTCATATTTGACCATTTAGGATTAAATTCTTAAAAATGCTTTATTTAATTGCAAGACTTCATAGTATGTGTGTGCTTTATGCACATGGCATAACTGAATCCTGGATTTGGTGCATCCCTAGTGCCAACCATACAGAAGTGACAGAAGGGCATTTTGACTCAAATATCTTTAATAAAAGTGGTTTTATGTACAACTCACTTTGGGAAGTTTGTGGGGAGTCGGACTACAACTACACTTGCAGACATAAATGAGAACGTACACCTCTTATTTAAAGACTCAGGAAAACAGACGGCACTTCTGAGAATGGGATTTATTGGGGTTCCTGCTGGAAAACCTTACGCGTTTCGGGAGTTATCCCTTAGTCATAGGTGACTAAGGGATAACTCCCGAAACGCGTAAGGTTTTCCAGCAGGAACCCCAATAAATCCCATTCTCAGAAGTGCCGTCTGTTTTCCTGAGTCTTTGTCGAATTCACAGTGGGGACACTGTTGGACTGTGCACCTGAATTGAGGGGGGAATGGTGAGCATGTGCGGTCCTTATTTCTTTTTCTTTTTCTACTAATTCCTCTTATTTAAACCTACATAGATGTATTACCTAATGTGTTAGTATGGGTAGGTGTGTAGCTAGCATTCACTAGGCATCCAAAGAAGCTTATTAAGCCTTGCAAACTGTGGGTAGAACTTTTACTGGAGGAGCCCAAATTAAAGTTTGGTTTTGACTAGTTTTTACTGGTTTAGCCAGGCTAGTGAACTGACGAAATTCTCCCTTTGATACTCTTGGAAAATTAGCTTCAATATTTGAAACAGATTGGGGGTGAAGGCTAATTTGCAAGGAGTCAGTGGTATGAACGTTGCACAGCATAGAATGGTTTACACATTGAATTAGAGTTGCCACCTCCCTGGTCTTCACCCGGACAGCCTGGTTTTTGGAAGGGTCATTGAAGTTTATGACATGGTGATCAGCCAATCGCTGATTGCCATGTCACTAGCCCATCCCCTGACATCATCAGCCCGTCCCCTGACATCACCAGCCCACCCTTGACTTCCTGTCTCACCCTAATACCATCAGCCCCTCCCACAATGTATATGGCTCAACCCCAATGTCATCCGCACCGCCCCCCATCCAGAGTCACCGAATTGAAGATGTGGCAACCCTACCTTGAACATATTTGCCCTGCACATGGTTATATTTATAATGCTAGATGAGAGTGGTGTATTTAATATGCAAACAGAATTTTTGTACTTCGAATGTCCATAAGAGCTTTTTAAATGTTGCCAAATTATGAACATTTGGTGGTTGAGAAAATATCCACAAAACAGTTTAGCAAATTGTGAATTTAAATTAGTCGCCGCTATTTTTGCACAACAACCTCACACAGGGCTGCACTTATGCAAACACCCGTCTCATGTGCGAGTCATTTGCGAATATTTGTGTGCAGTGCAAATTCACTAAAATGGAAAGGTGGGCACAGCAGTGCAGTATTTTAACGTTCTGGGGAAAAAACATGGGCAATTCCACTATTTGCACATAAATACAGTATGTACTGCACCAACTTTATAAATGACCTCCTCGTATCTTTAAGGTTTTGTCTTCTCAGTACTCAGGTTTCCTCTCACACTCCAAAAACAGGCAGGCTTGAGTAGCGTATATATAAACAAGACATAAAATAACTCAAAATGGCCTGGAAATAGACATTAAAAAACAAAATCCAGCAGACCTGCAGTAATTGGAATCTGTTTTGCAAATCTGTTCACAACAACATACAGTTAATCATATTTGTAGCTAGTTTGCAAGAACAGGCTGTTTAAACCAATTTTTTTCTCGTTGAAACAACATAAACATAAAACCCAATATCCCTTGCAGGGGGGCTAAAACTAGACATATACAAGTTTATTTTCTATGCTCATAAACTGTAGGAACATATATAGGTCCCAGTAGGAAAATACACGCTGTCAAGATTGAAACCCAGTCTGGACAAAAAAAGGAGATATATGACTGTGCTGCTTGGTGTGGCAAAAACAATTGTTCAAAACTTGGTCTCTGAGACTAATTAATTTCCTGGAAATCCCCTTCACTCCTTCTCAGGCCATTAAGAAACATATTCTTAGATGGAGTTAAGAGCACAGTGGCCCAGAAGAAATGTGTTAATGGCAATA